>NC_056729.1:226508786-226641286 GCF_019279795.1 Protopterus annectens | reverse complement strand
AAAGTCAGACTTCTGCCATCATGCTTGCTTTAAGTACTGTGTTTTTTAGGTGGGCAGGGTTTCAAACCGAAGTGCAATCAATTTGTGTGTGTGTGTTTGTATTCAGTTAGTTCAAATTCTGGAGACCATTTTAGAACTACATTTGAGACACTCCTAATGCTATCTACTTCTCAGCAGACATTGCTGATGTCATCCGCTAAAAATTGTTGTCTGATAGTATGAAAGTCAGACTTATGACATGGCACTTGCATTAAGTACTGCATTCTGTAGATAAGTAAGTAGGGGTTTTAATCTCACTGCAGTAAAGTATGTGTTTCTGTTCAATTGGCTGCAATTGTGGTGACTATTTTAGAGTAGCATGTTAGACAAGCCTCCTGACATCTTCTCAAAACAAACTGATGATTTCATCCTCTATAAAGTGCAGTCTGGCACCATTTAAGTCAAACTTGTGCTGTGGCGTTGAGGTTAAATACTATATTCTCCAGCTTCTGTAACTCAATAATTACACTCAGAGCAGTTAACTTGAGTATATGTTTATCCAAATAATACTTTGCAGACAATTTTACACTATGTGACTCTATATGTATGTCAGACACTCATCCAGACATCATCTTCTCAGCAAACAATGCTGTTATCATTCTTTATACAGTGCACTGTTATACTGCTAAAGTCAGGCATATGTGGTGGTGTTAGCCTTAAGTTGTATGGAATCTAGCTTTTATACCTCCACAGGTTTAATGTTCAAATTTGACCTCAGTCAACTGATGTGTGTGTGGTTGGTAGTATATTATGTTCATTGTGTGACTTTTTACATCTATTTTTATTTGATTCCCAATCAGAACCTTTAACATATTCCCATAAATCCAAAATCCCCTTTTTTCCTTCAGCCCAAATAATATCTTTTCAGCAGAAGTCTAAAGGATATCATCATCTCAAAGATACATACACACATGCAGTATCTTTCCTTGACCCTCTGCAAGCCATCTCCACACCACTGGATGTGTTCTTGCTAATTCTCTTATAGTGTGCTGAATTGTTACACAGGCAGTATGTCATACAATCACAAACACCTATGCACATACTCTTACTATCTTCCATGTTATAGATATTGCAGTTTTTGTTTAAATACCATAATAATAGCTAGAATTGTATGCGATGTTGGCCCGTAGCCTACTTATGTCATATGACCCTATGAACACTGCAAATGTCAATGTCCATCTCTTCTACATGTGCTGTGTAAAGGTGTGGATGGATGGTATTGATGTCCACTGCTGCCATTTAATTACATATTCCATACATAACACCTGTAGTAATATGCCTCCTGAGAACTGTTGAGATGGGATGATGCCATGTCTGTTCATAGGTTCAGAGGTGTTTACTAGGCTAATGACCACAAGGGCCCATTTAAGCCTAGCCATGCATCCCAAATCTCTGACAAGTTCTGATACCCTTAATAAGTACAAGCAGGGGCCTGGGAGGTGAGCAATTTACAGGTTGCCTGTGTCCATTAGAGACATAGGTGCCATTACAGGGATACATTTCCGGTTCCCCAACCAATTGTCCAAGTTGCACTTGAATTGGTTTAGGCAGTGTTGCTCGTCCATCTCTAATACAAATAATAAGAAGGCTTGGGGGTTTGTTTAGATGTATTAATAATAGAAACACATCAGGATGAATAGCAACATCTTTAAATATGAATGACCAAGTTACCAGACAGACCTTACACAGATACATGTTCACATCTCAACAGCTAACTAAAAAACGGCAGTCAGGCTTGCACATGCTCAGTATTTACTCACTTGTGAAAGCCATTGGATAGCTTCTTAAAGGTATATATCTACATCCTCCCTCTTAAAAAAGATTGCCCTTTATGCAAAACAATAGCAAAGATAGGCATGCATTACTATGTACATCAGTAACAAAATAGTGTTCATGTCCAAGTTGCTTCATATCTGCTACAGGGTTTAGAGATTCGACCATATCTTGTAACATAGCAGCTGGGACTAAATTTAGCAATAGGGACAGTCTACAATCACAACTCATATCAGGACTGTCTTGATTCATCACAGGAACAGGAATGTCCTCTGGAACTTCCTCTGGAATTGGAACAAAGGAGAACTCACTCTGAGATAAAGAGTCTTTCTCACAGGCAATCTGCTGTGGTATAGGCTCAGACACCGGTCTCAAATGTTTCCAATTCCACCTGAAAATGGTTCCTTCTGATAGTATAATGTACGATCTCGGCTCTGGACCAATATCTTTCATGACAGCAATCCGATCATTATCTTTGGACCTTTGCATCCTTACCACTATTCCCTCTTGTAATCTTGTAATAGATTGAGTGGTTTACTGGCCTTATCCTAGTAGGACTTCTGGGTTAGCCACTTTTTCAACAGATTGGCTTTTACTGATCTGCTGTTCTTGACAAGTGGAGCCAACAATGGACTACTGCTTGTTAATGTGGTTCAGGTTTGTCTCCACAGAAGTCTCTGAACAGGTGAACCAAGATGTTTATCATGAAGAACATTTCTGAGATTCAAGAGATTCAGGAAAACATCACTATTATCTCATTTAGACTTCTCAAGTGACTGTTTTGGACTTTGCTATGTGTGATTTGCCAAACCATTTGACTGCGGGTACTCTGGACTACTTGTGACATGAGCAAAGCCTCATTCGTCAGCAAATCATTTGAACTGTTGGCTTGTAAAGTGTGTGCCATTGTCAGATATAACTTTGTGAAGACTACCATATACAACAAAGTGACATTTCATCTTAGTAATGACTGTACTGGATGCTAGGTTAGGAAGCAAGTCAATCTCGAATCAATTGGAGTAAGAGTCTACTAAGACCAAATGATGTTGACCATTCCACTTGAAGATGTCTGTGGCTACTGTCAACCAAGGTAGTTCTGGAATCTTGTTAAACTGAAGTGAATCCTTCTGTTGATGTGGCTTTGTACTATTACACATGGAACAAGACAATAGTGCTCTCTTAATGTCTTCTGACATAGAAGGCCAGAATGCTAGTCCTCTTGCCCTTATTTTGGTAGATTTGATTCCTGGGTGACCATGATGCAAAATAATAATGTAATCTGGTTGCAATGACTTGGGAACAATTACTTTCAGACATTTCATAATGATACCTTTGTCAGCCAAAATCTCATCTCTGTATGGAAAATAAGGTTGCAGTTCTTGAGGTAAGCTAGACTGATTTGACAGCCATCCTTGATTGATAAAGTGGTTGAGCCTCTATAAAACTGGATCTGCAGTTGTGTGATCTCTCAGCTCATCAAGATGTGAGGAGGAAAAATTACTCACTTCCATGACTTCAAAATCAGTTGAATGAGAACCTTGATTTTCACTCTGCTCAGTGGTATTTCTGGGTGATCTGGATAATGTATTAGAAAGATAAAGAAGTTTGCCTGTCTGGCAGGAGCTAAATTCATTAGCTTTCCTCAGTATACTGACTAATGGTTGCTGGTCTGTTTTGATCTGGATAGATCTACCATAAACATAATCATAGAACTGGGAACATGCAAACACAATTGCCAAAAGCTCTTTCTCAGTCTGGGTGTACCACTGTTCAGTTTGGGTAAAAGTTCTTGATGCAGAGGCAACAAGCCGATTCTCTTGTAGAATGACTGCACCAAGACCAAATTTCTAACCATCACAGGAATGTGTAACTGGCTTGTGAATAACATAGTATCTGAGCATTGGTGGACTATCAATTCTCTGTTTCAGGGTATCAAATGTTCTTTGGTGTTACTCTAACCAAGAACAAGATACATCTTTATGTGTCAGCTCTCTTAGTGGTGCTGAAAGTTGGCACAACTCTGAAATGAACTTGCCTAGGTAGTTGACCATGCCAAGAAAACTTTGCAAAGCTTGAATATTGTCTGGAGCTGGCATCTCAAGAATGGCTGTTTGTTTGGAAGGGTCTGTTCATAAGCTTGTACTTGTAAATAAATGACCAACATACAGGACTTCTTGTAGCCTGAATTTGCATTTGTATTGGTTGAACTTAAGATTCACTTGACGTGCCCTTTCCTTGAACTTTTCTGAGGTTTCTGTCATGTTCACCTGCATCAAGACCTCCTACTAGTATGTTGTCTACTATGATAGCACAAGGATACCCAGAAAAAATTTGCTCCATTGCACATTGAAAGACTTCACTTGCAGAATTTATCCCAAATTGCATTCTCAAAAATCTGTACCTGCCAAATGGAGTACTAAAAGTAGTGAGAAAAGAGGAGTTTCTTTCAAGCTGAATTTGTCAAAATGAACTCTTTGCATCTAAGACAGAAAAAATAGTGGCATTTGACATTAAGACTGTGACTTCTTTGACTATGCACATTGGATGATGAGGTCTTTTTAGTGTTTTTTTTTTTCAACTCTCATGGATCAATACATATTCTGATGTCATCTGAGATTTTCTTATGAGCTACTACCATGGAAGATACCCATTCAGTTGGAATTCAACTGGACAAATCACACCTTGTTGCACCATTTTATCTAACATGGCTTTGACTTAGTCCTGCATGGCTACTGGAACTTTACGTGCTGGCCCGATAATGATACTGACCTCAGGGTCTAACTTCAGCTTAAAAGGTATATACACATATATTGATCTACAGGGAGGAACTCTACTTCACATGGCTAGGGAGTCTGTTCCATAGATGGGGATATTCTCTGGGATACATACCTGCCTCTCCAGCAGGTCCTATTCATATCACAGGCAAGGATTACGTCATTCAAATGGGTAATTCTAGTGCTGTTAGTTTTGTCTATATGCAGGAGGAGGTCCATCAGAGTGGAGTCTGACAATGCCCTGTATGCCATGCATAGATCTCCCCTCAAAAGCCTGTAAGAGACAGAATACAGGGATAGGGTCATGAGGCGGTCTGCATAGGACATTTTACTTAAAACCTGTATTCTTTTAGTGAGAAATCTGTGTGGATATCCCAATTGTTGTATTTGCCTGCTTAGGCACATAGCAAATGGGATATTGTAGGTCTGATGAATGACGAATACAGTGGAACAATGATTTCCTTGGACTAAGATACCATACCTATATTTAAATTTGCACAACATAGAATAATTTCCTCACTACTGTAAACAACTGATGGTCAAAGGATAGACTACTATCTATGTCTATCCCTAAGTCCCTGACGACTGGGTCAGCTCTAAGGGGTGTGTTGTCGATATAATATTTACCAGAGATGTATGACTTCCCAAAGGATACTGTTATGCATTTCTTGGCATTTAGTTTTAGTACATGGCTCTGACACCAGTTGTTGTCTTTGTTACCACCACTTGGAGAACAATTCTGTCAGTGTGGGATTCAATGACAACTCCTAGTTTGCAATCATCTGCAAATTTAGTCAGCCAAAGACCACTGACATTGGTCTTGACTTCTGAGAAGTAAATGCCAACAAGGAGTGGTCCAAGGACTGATCCCTGAGGGACTTCACTTGTGATTGGCTTCTTTGTAGAAGTGGAGTCCCCAATTCTAACTTCTTGGGTCTTGCCTGTTAGCCACTTGGCTATCCACCGGGTGACATACAGTGTTTTACCTAACCTCTTGAGTTTGTCAACAATGTCTGAGTGGGGTATTGTGTAAAGTGCCTTGGCCAGGTCAAGGCAGGCAGTGTGAACCATTTTTCTTTCATTGCTTTGGTTATCTTCTCAATGAAGTCCACCAGGTTGAGTATTCATGATTTGCCCTTGGCGAAACCAAACTGGGATGGGTCCAGTGTCTGGAGGTTTACTATATCTCTATTGATCATCTCCATGATAATTTTTTCCATGGCTTTACATATATATGACTAGTGAGACTTATGAGTCTGTAGTTTCCAGGGTCTGTAGATGGCCCACCTTTGTGCAGAGGGATGACTGTTGCCATTCTCCATTCATGAGGCATGAAGGCTGTTTGGAGGCTACAGTTAAATAGTAATTCCAGAGGCACTGATAGGTCATGTTTCATGCTATTTAAAATGCATTCTGGTATATTCTCTGGGCCCATTGATGCAGTGTGCTTCGTCTTAGAGAGAGCATTAAGGACCTTTTCCCTGCTGATAGCAGGGGTTGTTTCATTTGATGGTATGTCCTGAATGAAGGTTGAGGAAGAGAAAGGGGTAAAGACAGAGCTGAATTTATCAGCCTGGAGGTTTGCTATATTTTCTGGCTCAGTATAGATGGTTCCATTTACAATAAGCTCTGCACACAATTGTGTATTGCCATTGAGGTTGCAGACATAACTAAAGAATGATTTGTGGTTCTCCTTGCCCTTGGAGGACAAACTTACTCAAACTTGTCTTTGGTAGGTTTTATTTGTACTCTTGAGTTGTTTGTTTAGTTTGATGAGAGTGCTTTTATCCTACTAAGTGCTACACCTCCTAATTTTTACCATGATGTTCTTCCTTCTGTTATACAACCTATTGACTTTGTGATTCCACCAGGATGGCTTGTTTTTTGAATTAGTTCTGTACTTCTTCCTGTTGGGTACATCTGTCGCTGTGCAGCTATTAGCATGCTTGTACAGGGTTTCTTTAAACAGTTCTGCATAGGCAGCAGTGTTCTTAGGGCTTATGGGGGCTTGAAATTTTGCCAAGTTAGCACTTAATTGCAGGAGGTTAGCTTTAGAGTAGTTCTTGAATATTCCAGGTCTAGCTAGGGGTCCAGGTTTTATTTTTTACTTCAAAGGAGATCATTTTGTGGTCTGACCTTACCATGGAAGACATTACAGTAGGATGTGTGCAGCACTCTACCATATTAGTGAGGACCAGATACAGTATGGCTGCACCCCTGGTTGGTGTATTAACTATCTAGTCCAGGGAGTTTGTGTTTACAAAATCCAGGAATCTCTGTGCATGTATGTTTGGTGTCATATAGGATTTCCTTACCTTGTCTTACTAAGGCATGTGTTTTTGTAGTGGAGTATACCAACATTCTAGCCAGCTGGCATTCAACCATTACAGTGATACTTGCATTATGTCATAGATGTGCATGTGTATACCCACCATACTGATTACATGGGTATGCAAACTTCTTGTTTCATCCAGATGTTGTAATGCTGTTATAGGCAAAAACACATAAGTAGTTCAGATTCAATAGCAACCTTTGTGAATTTGTTGTATGCACAGTCATGCTGCTATTTACAAGGATTATTGAGGTGATCCCAAGCAGCATTATGTGACTGATGGCTTTTGTGTAAGTAACTGTCTGCATAAACCACATCCACCTCATATGCAGTGTGTGCATATATGGTATCAGGGCACTCACACACAACTTTACATTGAAAAACATATATGCATATGATATGCAATTGACATAATTACATGACACAGGTAGAGTAGTATGACTGTGTGAAGACTACCACTGTGCGGCATGTGATGTATACCCAAGGTTGTATATGGAGGTGATGTTACTAATCAATTTTTTTAATAAGTACAAAACAATATGGGTACTACATGACTAAGTACAGAGCTGTTTGAGGATGGCATCACACATATTCAACCAAAGGAAATAGAGAATCTGCTAATTGACATATTAGGTCAAAATTCAGCCCCCTGTCCTCACTGGACATCACCCAAATTATACATGCAAACATTATTCAGCTTATTTTCTCAAGTGAGCAGCTCATCTATGTGCTCTTTAAGCCTAAAAATATGGCATCAATGTGCCTTGACAACATCCTGGGTTACTTTTCAATAACTTTCAACCTGACTTAGCAAACACAGTTGGATTCTTACTTAACCACAGCCTTCACATAGGCTGTGTTCTTGCAGAAGGGTGTACAGCAACACTCAGTTGTCACAGGGAATTATAAACTCATAAGCCTGATTTGTCTCATCTGTAAGGTATTCAAAAGAGTCATGGGCCTTATAGAAAAAGACACAGGTAATCTCCCTACTGTGTAACAAACCCATTTTGGATTCCTTAAGGATACATCATGTCTGTTAACTCTATTTGACTTCTTCTAGATTGTCAGCAAGGGCATGGATGAGGGAAAAAAACTGCGCATATTGCCTAACAAGACCTGGCCAAGACATTTGACACAAATCCACAATTATACATATAAAAAGACATTATAATGCTATTGTGCTTGTCTCTCATCACACCATTAAGTGAGTACAATGCAACCTTTTGCATGTACCTCACCACACATCTGCAACAGCTGGATCAACCTCAGAGATTTTGCACAGTGAAGATAAATGGTGTAAACAACAAGTCATATGCAAAAAGATTTAAAGTTTATCACTGTATTATATCTGCAGAAGACCACTAGTAGGTCAGTGTCTAGCCTTCAGCAAATTCTATAATCTGTCCTTGATGGTAATTTTACACATTAACACAAACTGCCAAGGGTCACTCGTTCCAAGGATGTTAACCTAGCTTCTGACGTAATAAATCATGTTGAAGAGATAGATATATCTCTCAGACACTACCTCTTCTCTGGAACATGCTTGCCATTCATGTAAGGCAAAGGCCTTTCCTGATCCTTTTCAAGTGCAACATATATAAATGGAGTGTTAATCATGACTGTGCTCCTGGTGTTGTGCCCATGTCCCTCATGGATAGAGGCAGTTGGTATTAGATAACATAGCATAGGCACATCCCTTTGTGAACATTGTTCACATAGCTGTTGAAAATAGTGTAAGTCAGGTTAGATATGGCTAGGCTTTATGGGATCTTGGGACTTTAGTCTAGTACTGTTCTATGCACCTATAAATCTGTGAAGTTCGACTGTATCCTAGGTACAGCTATAGTTTGACTGCGCTGCATCACGGATGTACCAGTACCACTTGATAGTGTGCATGAACATATGCATGCATGTCGGAATTTCATGGTAGCATAACATTTTCTATAGCAATGTCAGGGTGACAGTGATCATGTGGCACATGTGCTGATAGAAAGTGTGCTCCATGTATTGTTTGGTATGTGAACAATATAACAGTGACAGCTTCCATGCTCATTGAAGCTAGAATTTGCAGTGCTGGAGTTTCTGTGCATATGAGCATAACTGATGTATTGTCATGAGTCTCACATTGTGCTATACCCTTCATTGTGATGGATCATTTTAAATTCAAACATCAATTGCAGATGATGCAGATGATATCCATTGCTATTACATGTGTCAGATCCATGCATAGGTAGGGAATCCACTCATCCTTTTGTGTTGTTTGTAAGTGTTGCTATCCATATGGCTGATACCTATGTTATCCAGGGATGTTTTCCTCAAGTGTTTCACTTGTGACACAGTGAGCTCCCAAGCGTCCTGTTGGCCATACATAAGTATTCCTTGTACTGCATAGCCATTAGGAGTTGACAGTGCAGAAGTCCCTTCAAGGTGTGTGATGAGTTTTTCTCTGAGGTACCCAGTAATTACACAGCTCACTGAGAACATTGATGGCATAGTTTACATTCTTGAAGGTGTGCATTGTGGATTATGTGTCATGCAAACCTGTCAATGGGCAGGGTAGTCTCTAATTTAAACTACAGGTGTAACACTGTCCATCTTAACACTTCCAAAAAGTTGTAATTTTTTAAGGAATATATGCTGAATTCGCCTTATAGATTACTAAAAAAAACAATACAGTTGTACAACTTCCTGCAAAACATGTATAATACCTTACAATCACATATTTCATGTCATTGTCACAGATTAATGGTGGTATTAATTTAAAATTGTCCTTGATTGCTGCTGCTTCTGTCTAATGTTGTCCATAGGCATGTTACTATGTGTCCTTGATTGGTTGACATCTAGGCTGAGATTTCAGTTATATTCAAGCAACTGATTTTTCACACTTTCACAATATGCACATACCCCTGCTGTATATACCAACCTTGCTAAATGTCCTTTCCAGTGATCATGTCAGGATGTTTATTTCATAACCAATAATCTCCACTGATGTGTAACCTTATAAGACAGTGGCATAGCATATACTATGATATAAATAAAATATTTGCACAGGATATGTAAGCAGCAGTGTGTACTATGTTATGTACATATGTGCTTAATGTTATGCTACTGACTTGTTTTTGGAGTGTACATGTACATACTCTTAAGTGGTGTACATTACCATGTCCATAGCTTCATAGATTAGTACTAGGTTAACTGTCCTTGTGGGCCATTTTAAGCCTAACAAATTATCCCATGTGAGAATCAAACCCTCTACCTTATGTCTGAAAGGTAACCACCTTAAACCATTATGCCAACTTCTCATCTCTCTATCACATGTCCTCTTCCTCTTTCTTTATTCCTAATATTCACTTCTGTGGCCTTTTCCAATGCACACACTTTTTCAGTACTAGTGTATTCATAATGCATTCTATTAGCCCTTGATAATCATCAGAAAACCTTTATTACACTATGCCAAAAACATGTAGTGTACATTGCACTATGTATGTATTTCTATAATGTGCAACTACTGCTGCCACTACAGCAATTCTAGCCCAGGTGGTGACTCTAGCTATATGTGCAATTTTGCCAAACAAGTTTTGCACATTGGCAAACTTGTCTGCTTATTCTGTATGTGTTTGTGCTGATCTACACAGTCTTCTGTTTGTCAAAACTCTTGCCAGCCACAAAACCTCACTTGTATCCATATAAGTGTGATACAAGGCATGCATATGCAATCAGAGCTGCTGCTCATGGTTCAGCAATGTAAACTCCATGCAAGCTTTGTGCATATCATACACAGAGTTTATTGAACCCCTAGGAATTACTTTACATGAGGTTTTCTGCATGTATGTTTCAGAGAATATACATTACGTGGAGTATACAGTTAGGTTACATAGCCAATGTACATGACATATGTGAGGAATACCAACAAAACACACATCTGATAACTCTACGTGGAAAGATGTTGCTGCTGAAGAGGGATGACATCATTACTAACATTAACTATCTGTACACAGTTAAACATAAAGAAGGTTTGTTATAGACATACCACTTATTTGTACAGTTTATGAGGTTGATGCATTCTGGCCTAGGAATGAGATGAAGGACACAGTATTAATGGAGGACAAAAACAGAAGTAACAGCAATGGCATGCATGAAAGATAGTTAATAGCATACCCCTGACATACTCCCACTGTGGAGAGCTTGTGGGTTGGAATATCCTGCAGTATTAAATTAAAGGGAAAGACGTCATAGTCATGTATTTAGCAAAACTAATACTGACAGCACCACCTATATAACACGGTAACAAGGGCTGCAGATACTCACATGATGGATATTACACCTGTAGGCCAGATAAGCTCAGTTGGAAAGCCCATCAACTTCTAACTGCCTTTGTCCTGCATATAGCAAAACAGGGGAAAGACCACATTCCCATGTGTTATGCAGCTTGTTGGCCACTTCTTATAGACCTGAATAAGGCATGGTTCCTGAATGAACAGCTCAAGGAGAGGGTTAAAGGAGTAGCTAAGAAATATAGGTTATGCTATCACTTTATTTTAAAGCAATCTTGAATTATCAACCCTATTATGTTTGAAAGGTTCAAGATCAAAACAGTGGGCAATTTGTGGATGCATTTCTCCACCATCATGTTCTTCTGCTTCAGTGTTTGTGCTCTCTTAACTAATATCCATCCATCCATCCATCCATCCACTATCACTGTTTTCTCATTTTTACCCAAGGGGTTGAGGTGTCACATCAACAATGACAACCATGTAGTGCCAGTGTTTGCACCACCAGGTAGCTAGTGCACTTAAACTTTGAAAATATTGTAATAATTTAAATTTTTGGTCCAAATTAATCTGATTGTTGAGGCAAAAAGACAAAACAAAACCATACTGAAGTAGCCCGCCAGCTCGTTTGGGGTGAGAATTATTAACAAAATAGTGCCATTCTGTTAATGGCCTACTGTCAAATGAGTAACACCAGACTTTCCTTTCATGTTTTAGATACCACATGATGAATTGATTACTAGGCTTGTGAGGAGTAACAAAGAAGTTTCCTCCTAAGACTTTATAGAGTCTCAAAGATAGCTTACTGTACCAAGAATCGGATGTATAGCCCATTCTTCCAGAGGGATTACTATTCTCGAATAGAACAGAGGCTGAACTTCATGAAGTTTCTGCCTATCTTCTGAAAAACCAACTGGCTACTGAAATTGAAGGCTTGCCATGATATTGGGTTGGATTTATCTACTTCTCCAAGGCTATTGACTAGAACCCGATACTAGAAACTATCCCTGCAGTTACTGATACCTTGCCATCAACTAAAACACATGTATTATCTGGTCTGCAAAAACATTACAAAGATAAAGGCAGCCTTCATTAGAATATTATATATTGGAGTCTGGACCCAAACCTTGTGGCAAATTCTCAGTTAAAATGTCAGTAAACAAGGATAATTATTTCTTACTTTCTAAAGTAAGAAGAAACTAAAATTGAAACCATTCTCTCAAGTTGTGTGACATGTTAAACAAATACATGCTAAAAGTTGGATTACATTTAATAACAGGTCTAATAAGATATAAGTAAAGGGAAATTGAGGCTTATTTAGATCTTGTGGAAATGCTTTTAGAAATTAGACGAGCCAGATAAAAGGCTTTCTGAACTACTGTGGAGACATGATGGGCAATTGCTAAGGAATTATCAACAAGAGTGTTTAGATCCCTCATGGCAATGTCTGATTGTACAGGTGCATTGCATATGTGGTAAGTACATTTTTTTTTTTTTTTTTTTTTTGTAGCAAAAACTATGCTATATTGTTTACATTTAATTTGATACTATTATCCCTGCCCCAGACATGGTCGAACCCATGTTGGAGCATTTATGAGTCCACTGAGGATATGATAACACCACTGAGGATATGATAACAGCACCCAGTTTATGGTCGTCAGCAAACTTAGTTAACCATTGGCCTGGATTGCTGGCCTAAAGGTTTGAGAATAGATGCAAAATAGGATAGGGGCCAAATCTGAGCCCTGTGGTACACCACTGGTGTTTTTTTTTTTTCTTCATGAAGTGGCTCCTGCAACTCTAACTTCATGGGTTCTGTCAGAATACCAGTTGGCTATCCACTGGTTAGAATAAAGATTAATATTCCGTTATAAAACTTTGTCAATAATGCCTGTATGAGGCATAGTGTCAAAGGCATTGAACATGTCTAGAAATGCTGTATGTTCTACAAAGCCACTATGTACTGCTTTGGTTACTTGTTCAAAGAAATTAATGGGGTTAAAGAAGCAAGATCTTCCTTTGACAAAAACAAATTGATGAGAGTCCACGGTCAAGAGGTTTTTAATTTCCAGATTAATAAAGTCTGAGATAATAACTTTACATTTCAGGATATTGAGACTAATGGGTCTATAGTTACTAGTGTCTGTGGCTAGACAACCATTGTTTAATGCCATTATGATTTCAGTTTTCCTGGCTTGAAGAATGCAATCAGTATAGAGGTTTAGATTGAAGAGGTTAAGTACAAGCTCAGAAACACCATATTTGTCTAAAGAGCCAAATTGATAGGTTATCAGAGCCCATGGATTAAATATTCTTAGTTTTTGAGGAAGCTAAGAGAACTTATTTCATAGTAATTAAAGGCAGTGTCTGGGATTGCGGAACATGTCAAATAGTTATAAATGTGGGTGGAGAAAAATTTGCAGTAAATTTGTTAGCTATGATATTAACTATTTTCTTTGGGTCAGAAAGTGTAGTGTTATTGTACATCAGCTCTGAACATTGTTGGACATTACTTCTTAACTTCCTGATATATTTAAAGAAAGAGTTGTAGTTGTTTTTGTTTTTAGTGGCTATTTTAAGTTCATGCATGGTTTTCTTAAGCTATTTATTAATTGGCTTAAAGGTGCTCTTAACTCATTACATCCAAGTGACGCCTCCAAGTGCATCTACATTAACTCCTACTGACACTTCTAGATGTCAAATATTGTTTGTTCATATTTGCATCAATATTTCCAAAACCGTGCTATGTACAATGTTTTAAAAGATTTCATCTTAAAGCTGACAAACTAGCAAACTCAACTGCATTAATATCTGACCTCTGTCTAGTGCAGGTAAATAGATATTACTTGTTGTTTTTATTATATTAATTTATATACATATAATTTTCACATTTTTTTCTAAATATCACAACAACCAAGTAACACAGACAGAACTCCTTAGCCTCGTATGAATGCTCACAGCCAGATGAATAAAATGCTGCTGACAGTATATGTGCAACTTGAGTGGTTGCTGAGATATTATAAGTTGTTTACAAATTATTACAAATGTAATAGTTACTGGGGGGACTTTAATAAAGCCTACATGGTCTTATTTGCAATGCAGGCATCGTGGCATGATGCTTACATGAAAGTAAGCAGGTTTGCAAGCCAGTAAGCAGTGATAAGTGGCATGCATGAGCGCGCCAACATGGGAAGTTCTGTGGCATGTAAATCACCTCATAAAGAGGTGTATCTCATGCAAATGAGGCACCTAGAGTGATCCAGCAAGCAGGCAGCCCTGTAGACCTCGTGTCAGTGTCCATAGTGTACATGGAAAAATTCCATGTACAGGATATCAGTCAGACAACAGGGGCTGTAAAAACACAGGTAGATGGACAGAAATTGCATAGCACATACAGATATAACCAAAACTATCCACCATGTGTCCAAAACCGTAAGGGAAATAATTTAAAAGCATTTTTTTTTTTAATGATCTGGGTTTGTTTGTACAGCGAGCCACAGTGTGCAAACATGTTTTTATGAACAAAAAGAGTGTAAAAGCCACCATTGCTGGTATGTGACATAAATGTATTTTAGGACCCTAAGTGGAGTATCTGCAATGGTGGAATGGTGCTGTTGCTAATGAGGTAGGTCCTGGAAATGTGTAGTTTGCAGGTTGTGTACATGGATCCATGTGCAAATGAGGTGGGGTTACTGAATATCACAAAAGGGTATCCATGTCTGCATATCCCTTCTTTGTAGGCACAAAACTGTGTTGGCATCCACAGGACAGGTAGCTGACATCAAGAGAGGGTGTGTCTGAGGACTTATAAGCTCAGCTGTAAATGTTTGTGTGGTACGCTGCTGTGTTCAGCAGGGGGGTGTACACTGCCTGTTAATCTTTATTTACCTTTAGGGTACGTGTTTCCACATATTTGCATAGTGAGCCACTGTGCTGAGAGTGACTTTTCAGGGGGGTGTGTACAGTGACTGCTAAGCTTAGTTTACCTTCAAGGAGCTTGTTTCTGCATGTTTGCACAGTGTGCTGCATTGCTGAGAGTATCTAAAAAGTGATGATGTATTAATTAATTGTGACCCTTGTTTAACTTATACTATGGCCAGTCAATGATGTTAATGATATACTAGGTGGGTGCAATGCATCCTAGGTAGCCAATCACACAGTCAGCACCTATAGTAGAGCACTATATAGTATGCATACACTCTACATTCTGATTTTTCACCCATACTATGCACCATTGGAATACAGACTTGGGAATTTTAACTGAAACAATGTTAGAAGCTGCTGCAGGTCTGCTACATCTGCATGTGCTAGATGCCGAAGTCAATGCTGTTGATGGTGCTGCTGACAATAGACCTTGGCAGAGAAGGAGAAGAGTGTTCAGGCCAAGGGTAACCTTTCAGGAGCTACATGAGCTGGAGATTATAGAGTGCTACATGGTGGACAGGGACATACTACAAGAACTCACTGAGCTCTGCCACCATCAACTCAGATTCAGAGCCCACAGAAGGAACCCATCCCAGTGGAAACAAAGGTATGTGTAGCCCTTAGGATAATAGCCACAGTTACTTTCCAAAGACCAACTAGGGACATGATGGGGGTCTCTCAGGCATCAGCATCCAGGGTACTCCACAAGATCCTGGATGCCATGCTACCACATACCAGCGAGCACATTTATTTTCCCCTCACCCCTAAGATGAGGGCCAGCAATATGCAACACTTATACAGTGTAGCACACTAGCCTGAGGTGCTGGATGCCATAGACGGCACTCATGTACACATCAAGGCACCTCCGGTGAGCAGGGCAGATTTACATCAACCACAAGGGGTATCAGTCCATCAACTGACAGGTTGTGTGTAATGCCCACAGCATTAACATGAATGTGTGTGCTGACAGTCCTGGCAGTTACCATGACTCCCATATCTGGCATGCATCACAGCTGTACTAGATGATTGCTATGGGTAACATCCCACATGGCCATTTACTGGGGGATGATGGCTATCCCCTGGAACCATGGATGATGACACCCATTAGAAACGTGCACACACCCACTGAAGAATGTCATAATGAGGCACACAAACAAACTAGAAGCATCATAGAGCATGTGTTTGGGGTGCTGATGTCACAGTCCCGGTACCTCAATATATTTGGTAGACCCTTGCAGTACTCTCCAGCCACATGTACATATATGCTCACAGTATATACCATGCTATACAATATGATCCTTTGGAAACAGCTGCAGCAGCATCAGCAAAGGGAAGGGATACACACACCCCACCAGTGCCTAGGTCACCACAGCCATACTCACAAGAGGACTTGGAGGAGCAGCCCCCAATGATGTCACTGTAGGCAGACATAGGTGTGTCTAGTACACCCTGGCATTGTTTAAGAGATAACACATAGCACATTTGCTAACAACTTAAGGCCCTAGGGACTGATACTTTACTCCTACTCACATTACATATAGTAAACATGTTGATGCCAGGCAACCCACACAACCTGTACCAATCCATGTATTAGTTGTGTACTGCTAGCATCACACAGAGTCAGCCCTGAACCACAGGTTTCTCAACTGCTGCATTTGCAAGGCAAGTCTCTATGCCGTGCACTAATTGTAATGATTACTATAATATAGCATATGTATGGATCTGCTGCTGTTATGCAAGGAAATATAGTGGGCAAATTGGACAGATGTAACATCCACATGAGACTACATGTACCCAATCCAATAGTATGTATTCCTTAATAGTTGCTAGGCCTCATGGTTGGAATATTCACTACACCAGTCAAGGGAGATGTTAAATAGTGGGCTCACATGATATTTGGGCAGCTGTATATCCAAGAAGATCATGTGCATTGTTCCCCCAACCCAACACAGCAGTGTACCCATACAACTGCTGTAACAGAAAATCACCTATGGTATATCAGTGGACCAGGCAGTCTCAGGGCTGCAACAAAGTTATTGCTCACACCATTGTATGTCTCTCCTCATGCAGGATAACAATGTACATATTGATGCTGTTGATTGGGTGACGAATGACTGCTTTCTGTCTGGTGATCTGAGTGGCTCAGTGGACTAGGGATGTTTGTATGAATGATGGTATTGATGGTTCTAATCTGGATTTACTCACATCTTTTGCATCTGAGGTAGTACTATGTTGGTGTTTTCACAGACTGTCATACCTCTTACTGCAAGAAATCTGAACAAAGGCCAAAACATAGGGTCAGATTTCAAATATTGTCCCCATAAACCTAGAAAGTCACTGGCAGTAAAGGTGTTGCATTATTACATATGTTCTGAAGGGTATAACATCTGAAACACAAATGTTTGTCTGTAAGTAGTATAATGTAGTGATGTCAATATTCAATACTTCACTAGAAGACCAGAAATGTATGAGGAACAGACAAACATATGAGGCAAAACTCTGGACTTTTTGTGGAAATCAGGACAGTTGAGAGGTATGCAGACTGTCAGTCTATTGTTGGTGTAACATTATCAACCACAGTCACAGATTAAGTACAGCACACTGCTGGAGATTGCTATGGACAGTTTGAGGGAAGTGCAGTACTGCAGAAACAGGGGCAGATGTTAATGTCTGTAACATACAAAATCCCAGACTGGAGTACAGGTAGGTGTGGACTGGAGTCACCTAAAAGTACTGACAGTCCCACAGGGCATGCCCATACACTTAGTTAAAATGAATGCAATCCTGTTGCCCCTTGATCAAATGACCTGTTATGTATAAATATCTAAATAGACAGATATACATATACATATCTATTTGTCAGTATCTTTCTCTCACATGCATAATATAGCTATCCCAATGTAGTGTCCAATACATATGTACTAATATATATATATATATATATATATATATATATATATATATATATATATATATATATATATATATTAAAATGATTCATACACCCACCTCGTATATCTACATAACACATATACATATCATTCTCACATGCATCTACAGTTATGTGTATATATATATATATATATATATATATATATATATATATATATATATATATATATATCCCTGTTATATACAGACATATGTGTGGATGTCTGTATTGTCTGACATACCCTAATAATCCTAATAATGGTGGGTAAATCTGCACTATCACACAACCATAGTGTTGCTCAATGGAGCCAAGCTAAGGGTGCAACCATACAAATTCCACTTACCCACAGAAACCTGTGCCTGCTGAATGTCACCACATAGACAAACACAGGTGAGCAGGTGCTGTAATGTATAATGTTGTCAATGCATGTATGGACAGGGCAACCTGTCCCTGCCCAATGGTATGCCTATGTAACTGCAAGCAGCCACATATGGCCATACTGGTAACTGTACACACATATCTAGGATAATTACAGGTATCCCATTGCTAGGATACTAGATGCAGATAACAGTATGAAGAAATATCACACTGCAGGTTACAGATGCTGGTCAACACAGGCCTAGTTTGTGTAGTGCACAAGTACTGTGCCTGCAATCACACATACAGAAAACTTAATGTGTGGCCTGTACAATAAATACTGTGAGGTATAGTGTATAAGACTAGATAGGTAGGGTTTCTAACTTCACTCCAGCCCAGAGAGAGAGAGAGTGTGTGTGTGTGTGTGTGTGTGTGTGTGTGTGTGTGTGTGTGTCTGTCTGTGTGTGTGCACATGTGTGTGTGTGTGTATGTATCTCCCTGCAAATGAACAGGCATGCCCTCATGGGCTATCCAGCTGCAATGGTTATACACTTTTGGACCTGTAACTTGCTGCTAGCTTCTTCCACACTGCCCTCTTCTACAAGGCCTGATGATGTCAGCCACCTTAAGACTCCTAGCTGACAGTGTAATATCAGATGTAAGGTATGGTGCATGTGATGAGTACTGTGATCTATAGTGTATAAGACTAGATAGGTAGGGGTTCTAATCTTACTCCAGCCCACTTAGTGTGTGTATGTATATACCCATATGCTATTACCTTGGTAGCCTAGACATATGTAGGGTTATGCAGTGTTTTATTTGTAGCGGATGATGTGCCCCCCCAAAGGACTGACCACAACAAGCCCTGCTTATGACATCAAGCATATGTCCTAAAATAATAGTACTAGCAGACACGATGTGTGCTGTGTGCACCACATACTGTGATCTGTATTATGTACCATTACATAAGTAAGTGTGCACACCTACATACAGCCAACCTGCACTACATGTGTGCCTTAGCATGTCCTGTACAGACTGATTGGAAGTGGTGCTAGCCTCAATGTAGCCATGTGTTTGTGTGAGCTGCTAGCCTCAATGTTGTCATGTGTTTGTGTGAGCCTGTTAGAGCATTGTACAACATGTTACAGAACCATGAGATGTATGGATTGAACACAGAGAGTACTGTGGCCTTCAACTTTCACTGGACAGAAAGATTTGGATGCATTCAGTGTTGTACAACCAATACCAACAGGTTTAGGATGTGCATCCCAGGCTGGTACTGGTATACTGAATGTGGGAGTCATCACAGCTATCACTGTGCACAATGGCATACTTGCCATATCACTATAGAGGCATATCATACAACTGTAGCAGCCACACACGTTCCAAGCTACCTCACTGCACATTGTAGAGAACATGTCCTATGGAGTCAATGTTAGGACCTTACATGTGTAGTCTGTCTCCAAAATGCTTTGGAGAGGAGGTGTATGACTCCATACAGGGAGGTGTCACTTCCCATGGTGTAACTCCAGTGTATCCATGACAGGACTGACACATGTGTCACCTGTGCTACTCCCCAACAACATCAGTGTGGTATGATTAGTATGCTGGTGAGAAAGGTATGTAATACAGGCAGTGCACCCTACAAGAAATAGGTCACCCATGCATGTTATGCACACATCTGCTGTGACACACATCACATGCAGGTTACACATTGGGATGCAGGACACAACAATCATAACTGTTGCTGGGCAACTGTTGGTACTGGACACAGGATATATGTAGATGTATCATCTCCATCAAAACCCTGGTGGCACTTACGAAGGGTAGCAGACCTTCTCACAGATTAGGGATGCATGAGTATGCTGAATACCAACATTGTCCTTGTTATCCTGTTATATACATATGAACCTATCCAGCCATGCAGTTATAGTGTTGTACCTTGCTGATAACATATGTTCACTGTGCTGACTTGCCATCCTGTGCTGCATTATTTCCACTTTGTTTCCATAGGTTATCCCAACAGACTCCTGCAACAGAAACATGTTTCATTGTGTAACTATGCAGCCAATTCAACAACATATAACATAAAGACCTCATAAGATACATGAATATATGTGGTGTACACATGACGAATGCCAGCATACAGTATCTCTCTTTAACCACTACAAGTGGCATGGTGAACCAATACTGCATTACACAAGTACATGTTAAGTAATATACTCATACTGTGAATCGGACACATGCCTTCATTTCCCTGCATCAATGTCAAGGATGACAGGGATGTTGCACAAGTATCATCACTTGCACAGGGTGCTGTGTGGGGATGCAGGAGACCTAGGCTGGTCCACACAATTGACAGCATGTGCGTGAGTCAGGGTGGAGCATATAAGATGGACCATGGAGAGGTGCTGTGTGTGTCTGTAGCTGACCTGCATTTAACAGTGGTGTGTGAGTGTGTGCATGTACACAGTCAAGCTCAATGCTAGCCCTACATGTGGGTATGTTGGACAGCTTTGGACCATACATGGTAGAGTTGACAGTTCATCATCTCTGCTTTTGCATAGGGGAACTGGCTCTACCAGGAGTTGCACAGGTGCCTCCATGCCCATGGTCAGAAGTGGTGCTAGTACCTGACAGTGACTGCTGTCTGCTGGGACCATGTCTCCCATGAAGTTACCCAGGACCACAAGCCAATGGCCTGCCAAGTTGTGGTGTGGACAGGCACCCTACCCTCTGTAGTGCTGGATGTACTGCCACTACGGGAGCATGAGTGTGCACAGCCACTTGCACTCTCAGCAGATGGTGTTGCTGACCTACTTCCATGGGGCCAAAGCTCAACTACAACCACACATTTCAACACAGACAATGTGCAGTCCAAGAAAGACAATTTCTCAGACCACTGTCTGTCCACTGCAGCAGTCAACCAATCCAGGGTGTCCCCAATGCAGTGGAGGCTGTCATGGATGTCAGACTGTGTGGCATCCATAACCCTAAGCATACGATTGGCATTCCATTCAGAACATGCCTGTGCCTCCATGATGGCCCAAAACATGCACAGGGTGACCTGGGATGTGACATCTTCAACAGGTGGTGGATGAACAGCAGGTCTCCTATAAGCATCCCTGTGTAGGACCTCACCAGATCTTTGGCTATGGCAAGTGTCTACACTCACTGGAGCCATAGTTGTCACACTTTCCCATTCAATGTCTCCTGACTATCCAATATCTGTGGCCTCTAGGGATGGGGTATGTCTGGGTATATAGACTGTATGTGGGGACAATGTGGGAAGAAGAGTAATGTTTACCTCTGGGACAGATTCAGCCCCCAACACTTCTAACTGTGCCTCATTGTGGCCACCACCATCATGTGTCCGATGAGACACTGACATCAGGTTGTCTAGGGGGCAGACTCCAACCCCCACCCTCATCTGCAATAAAAATGAATGAAAGGTATCCAAGACTCATAGCAATGAAGACCCACAACTGGATTAGTGGTCAAACATGTTCCTTCTCTGTCTTCCTCTACAAATCACTACCTTGGAACACAATTCAAATTAAACTCAGGACCTTTATAACCATCAAGAAAATGATATATATGGGTTTCGATCCAATAAACTCTTACCATGTATTATAAACAAAAACAAGAAGTAAACTGGAACCACGAGTAGCTTAGTTGAATCTGATGCAAGTAAAAAACTTTCACAGTATCCACACTGCTTCTTCAGGCATCAAACTCTTCCTGCTACAAAGTTACTCAAATACACTCAAATGACACATATAACCAGTTCAGCAATTATTTAATTAAATGTTAAGACAAAAAAAAAAAATTTAAATGATAAAAAATTTTAAAAGCTATGGTTTGTTTTTAATGAATTTTATCAGATAATTCTCTTAACATAGGTTTAATACTTAATATATCATCTAGACTTGGTAGGAAATGAGCCCTAAAGTACAAAATCCATTTAACTTCCATTTTTTCCATTAAGTTTCTTTTATCTCCTCCTCTTATATAAGTTGGAGTAATATATAAAATAAGGAATTTAAAAATTGTGTTCTTCACCATTATCCAAAATGTGCCTATAAAGTGCATTGGTAGTCTTTTTCCTTCTAACCAGACAAGTGATTACAAATCCTGTCTTTCAGTCTTTAGTTTGTTTTGCCTATATAAAAAATCAGGCAGATGTTGCACATAGTCATATATACTAGATCTCTAGTATTACAGTTGCCCAGCATTCATATATATATATATATATATATATATATATATATATATATATATATATATATATATATATATATATATATATATAGAACAATTTCCCTGTCAGAGGATGTAGAAAAGAAGTTCGTTGATAAATTTACAAAAACTGCATTTTTACAAGGTCTAGTCCCAGTAACATTTGATTGTCTTGGCAAAATTCTAATTTGTTCTTCATAACAAAGCTTGTTTTTCAAAGTAATTTCTTTCTTATATGCACATAAGGGACCTGTGTTAATTTTTTTCTTTTTATTATGGTACCTATGCTAGCATTGGCCAGTACTTCTTTATGATATTTTTAAGTTCTGTGTTCTTATGACCAAATGTAGCTGTATACCTACATTGATTTGAATTGATCTTATTTTTCTGTTGTCCTGTTGAATTATTATTAGTAGAAAACAAATCTGGATAAAGAATATTTCTCTCATTTAATATATTAGTTTTTATCTGACATACATTAGATCTATTATAACCTCTAGTGCAGAAGTCAAACACCATTTGTTCTAGTTGTTCATGCATTCTAGAATCTTGTGTATGCAATCCACATGCATGTACCATTTGATTTTTGACTATGTTACTAAACTTAAACTGGGGGTGCATGCTATCCCTGGATACATATGGGCATGTTTAGCAGTTTATTAAACATGGTGGTATCTAGTTTACCAGTTAAATCTTTTTTCAGTGTAATAGCTAAAAAATCAATTTCTCTATAATGAACATTTTTTCTTAAATTTTAAGAATGAAGTAGTAGTAGTATTTAAAAACAAAAAAAAAATCTTCTTTTTCTTACAAAGGGCCATTCCATATTAAAACATGTCATCAACAAAACGACTATGAAAAATCACTTTCTTAGAATAATTAGAGTTGCCTGTGGGAGAAGTCACATATTGAGTCTCCCAGTGGTTCACAACTATATGTGCATATGTGTTAGCATCTGGGATCACCATGGCTATGCCTTTGGATTGTTTATATAACTTTTCTTAAAAAAGGAACACATTATTAGTTAATACAAGATGTGATATTTTACAAATTAAATCAACATGTAAATAGCTTAAATCTGGTTTGATTCAATATACAAGCTGTTATCATATCTCTTCCTTCATCATTTGGAATACATGTAAAAAGTGACTCCAGTCAAGTTAATACAGAATTATGTGAGGTCTAAGTATATAGTTGTTGTAAGAACTCAACACTAACTTTAACAATACTTGTCGTTTTTAATACTGGTTTCAAATATTGTTCTAAGTATTTAGAGATAGGTTCCATCACCCATCTTCTAGAGGACACTATTGGATGAAGTAGCGGATAAATTATGATTTATGGAGCATAGGTATTCCATATATTACTGGAATGACATACATATCTTTTTGCAAAAATTCAAACATCTGTTTAGTAATAATGTTCTGTTCAAACATCTGTAAAACACATATATTAACCACTGGAAAAAATGTTAAATACATCTTTGCTAGTCATAATCATAATTTCTCTACCACTTCATCCAATAGTGTCCTCTAGAGGATGGATAATGGAACCTGTCTCTAAATACTTAGAACAGTCTTTGAAAACAGTATTAAAAACATCAACAATTATTGTCAAAGATAGTATTGATTTATTGCAACAACTATATACTTGGACCTTACATAATTCTGTATTAACTTAATAGTTACATTAGACATGGAGTCACATTTTGTATGTATTGAAATTATCAAGGAAGAGATATGATAAGAGCTTACATATTGAATCAACCAGATTAAAGCTATTTAAATGCTGGCTAAATTTGTAAAATGTTATATCTTGTATTAACTAATGTGTTCCTTTTTTAAGAAAAGTTATATAAACAATCCAAAGGGGTTTCCATGGGGACCCCAGATGCTAACACATATGCAGATATAGTTAAGAATCACTGGGAGACTTAATATGTGACTTCTCCCACAGGCAGTCCTAATTATTATAAGAAAGTGTTTTTATAGACTTTTTTGATGACGTGTTTTTAATATGGGATGGTCCCTTACATGAGATACATGATTTTGTTTTGTTTGTAAATACTACTACTTCATTATTAAAGTTTAAGAAAAATGTTCATTATATGGAAATTGATTTTTTAGATATTACACTGAAAAAAAGACTTAACAGATAAACTAGATACCACCATGTTTAAGAAACTGGTTAAAAATGCACATATTTATCCAGGGATAGCATGCACCCCCAGTTTAAGTTTAGTAACATAGTTAAAAATCAAATGGCACATGCATGTAGATTGAATACACAGGATTCTAGAATGCATGCATGAACAACTAGAAGAAATGGAGTTAGACTTCTGCACTTGAGGTTATAATAGAACTAATGTATGTCAGATAAAAACTAATATATTAAATAAGAGAAATGCTCTTGATCCACCATTTTTTTCTACTAATAATAATTCAACAGGCCAACAGAAAAATACGTTCAATTCAAATCAATGTAGATATACAGTTAAATATGGACATAGGACCACAGAACTGAAAAATATCATAAAGAAGTACTGGCCGATGCTAGCACAGGTACCAGAATTAAAAGAAGTTTTTGACACAGGTCCCTTATATGCATATAAGAAAGAAATGATTTTTTGAAAAACAAACTTTGTTATAAAGAACAAATTAAAATTTTGCCAAGACAATCAAGTGTTACTGGGACTAGACCTTGTAGAAAATGTAGATTTTGTAAATTTGTTTATCAAGGAAGTTCTTTTTTACATCCTCTGAAAGGGAAATTTTTCTATATACGAATGCTAAGTGACTGTAATGCTGGAGATTTAGCATAAATGGCTAAGTGCAACATCTGCCCAGCGTTTTATATAGACAAAACAAACCAAAAACTGATGGACATGATTTGTAGTCACTTTTCTGAAGTTAGAAGGAAAAGACTACCAATGCACTTTATAGGCACGCTTTAGATAAGGGTGAATAGCACAATTTTAAATTCCTTATTTTATATATTTCTCCCACTTATATTAAAGGTGGGGATAAAAGAAACTTAACAGAAAAAAATGGAAGTTAAATGGATTTTGTACTTTAGGGCTCATTTTCCACCAGGTCTAAATGTGTTTACTATGGGAAGTTCGATCTGGATTCCGTCGAGTAATGGAATCACCGACTCACGTCCTCGAAAGTGACAAGGTTGAGTTCCGACATTGTCAAAATACATCTCGACTTCGACCTCAGAATGGGCTTTAACATGGGTCAAGGTTGGGGTGAGATTTGTACTTTGACAATGTCGGGTTCGACATTGTTGCTGTTTGGCCTCCGGACATCCGTACAGTGGATTTGACGGAATCCGCTTCAACCTTCCCAAAGTAAACAGTCTAAATGATATGTTAAGTATTAACCCTATTTTAAAGGAACTACATGATAAAATATATTAAGAACAAAGCATAGTTTTTAAAATTTTTTATCCTTTTAAAAAAATAATTTTTTGTCTTAACATTTAATTAGGCAATTGTTTAATTGATTATATGTATCATTTGAGTGTAATTAAGTAACTTTGTTGCAGGAAGAGTTTGATGCCTGAAGAAGCAGTGTGGATACTGTGAAAGTTTTTTTTTACTTGCATCTGATTAACCTAAACTACTCCTGGTTCCAGTGTTCTTGTTTTTGTTTATGACCTTTATAACCATCACTTGAAGTAATTCAAGTCAAACATGACCAGTAGTATTTACCTTTCACTTACTCAGAATGGCACTATAATTAAAAAAAACAACACATAAAACCCAGTACAACTCTTTTTGCAATTATATGGAACTACACATTTCACTGCCTAATGTATTTGCCTGTTGTATTTTAAAAGGCAGTTTAGATTCCTTACCTCATTTAAACCAGGAGCCTTATCTGCTCTTACCTTTCACTGTGAAAGTATATCTGTTTGTTGAACTATACTCCTGTGACTATCCCTTCTTGAAACCTTAGGTACCTCTTCCAGACTGGCATTTGAAATATCCTACGCTGTTTACACACATAACTACATGTACATAGTGCATTATTCTGGCCCTTAACCATACTAGACTAGAATTGTTCTTTAACAAAACAAGTGTCATACTTACCAAAGGCAGGACCATGGCCTTGGCCAATACCTGAAGGACCTGTGAAAAGTTGAGGGAGGAGTAATGTCAGTACCACTGCATGTTGCAGTACAACAAGGTAATGCAGCCATATATCTCACATTTACAGTAGCTATCGTCTTAATTGTTGTATTGGTCCCAATCTGCATATGAGTCTATACCTGAGGTTACACCCCATAAAGAACAAAAACCTGATGCTCACATAAAAGGATCTACAGCCTGACACACTGACTGTTACAGTAGTATAATGCTGATCACTGTAAGCTTAACTACATGCTCCTCAGCTGTGGAAACTGTGGCACCCACCTCTACGATGTATGGTATGATGGATGCCTTGGAACTGTCATGTGTGACTAGGTATGCAGGACTTTCTCAGTGGCTGAGAGCCATTGTACCACTGCAGGCCCTCCAGTGGTGACAGCATGATCCCTGGTTATATCCTCTGCCTGTTGACATGCAGCATTAATCATATATGTTGCCCGGTGTTGGACCTGCTCATATGTCCTGCCCTGCTGGCCCAAACAAGGTCTGACCATAATGTGGCCTGCTGTTCCCTATTGTGTCTCCACCTGGATAGCAGGATGTCATGATGCTGCCCTAGTCCTTGCAAGATTATCTCATTCTCTGCATCGAAGAAGGGTAGGTGTCATCTGTGTTACATTATTCCTGAAAGACAACACAAGGGGAACACATTACAGGATCAGATATGTGGAAGGCCACTATGTACAGATACAGCAAGGGAAAATGGCCGGCACTATCCACTGTTTGCTCCTACATGTCATACCTCACAATGTGACAACATACAACATATGTGGATCAAACAGAGATAGAACGAATAGTGAGGTATTTTCCTGTGTGTCATGAGAAATTCTGCTGTATGATTATACACCCAATGCCCTAGCCTATGGTGGTGTGTCTGCTAAGTCTAACCACCCAATAATATGCCATAAGACCAATGTCAGACAAATAGCAGTGTACTATTACAACCATTATGAAGGGACAGTCCAATAACAGCAGTGTGCCACAATGACAAAAGACAATGCAACTTTGGAGCATTGTAAGTTCCCTGTAGGTGTAAGTCAGCAGGGTATCGCTGACAAGTCATTACCACAGGTCTATGATTGACTTACTGTTGTAATCCCTATTCCCCATACGTATATCCTCACATCTGAATCCTGTTATACGCAAAAAAAGTTACATACCTGAAAGAGTGCAATACTCTTCTGTTAAGCTGTGTGTCTGGTAAAGTTTTACAAAGGAGTGGTTTGTGTGAGAAGGTCTCATACAGAATGGTTCCCCATAGCCAGCTGCCTGCCTTTTAAACATGTTCCCCATCAGCAGGTGATTATCTCTAAACCAATCTGTGGTTTTGAAATGCTAATTGCAGCCAAAGCAGCTGAATTGCACTATCATTAGCCAATGACATGCAACCACTGTGCAATATATAAGGCCTTTATGTAGACCTGGGCCCCTTTCTTAGCTGTTGAAATGGAAACTACTGAGATGAGGAGAGTATGTCATCACAGAGGATAGGTCTGTAACAGAAACCATTACATAGAGTTGTGTGTACCACAGGCTGCAGGTGCAGGTAGCAGACATAGGCAGAGAGTGTGAACACCTTGGAGAACAACAAGCTGTAGGTGTATCTGTATCAGCTGTGTCAGCCTTGTTGAGGCAGTGCCGGGGTGAGTGTACCCTTTACACACCAATTAAGGCATGTACTTAAGGTACATATGTTAGGCAACTGTGTCACTAACAGACTCTAGGTGACATATTGTACTGCTATATGGATATGTGAAGTGTGTCCCTACCTGCAGACCTGTGACTTCATGCAATGACAAGTGGTTATTTAATTTGCAATGCTTTGTGTGGATAAAGAGTATATTAGTGATCCATTAATTGCTGTCTTCACAATAATGTAATTGAAATTAAGTACAACACTGGATTTGAAACCAGGACTGTGTGTGGCAAAATGTACTGCATGCAAGTCATTTAACAGACTGAACTACCGAGTTACTGCTACAACAGGTGTACTTGCAAGATATATGTGCACACATACATGCTGTAACAAATATCTTCTACATCCATCAGTGTATGCATGGCTTTATATGAATGTATTTCTGCACCAGAGTCCCAGTTGAACATGTATTTTGCCATGAATGCCTTAACAGGTGACTTTCTACATGTTGCTGATAAAAAAGCACATTTACCTCTTATCACAGGCCTCAGTTACATCTATTATCACATGTTAGGCTGTCTAATGGTGTAGTAATGCACCAGAATACAAGGTACACTCCTATTTTTCCGTTACTTTTTATTCCAGTTTGTGCGGTGTGGCGTAGTGTGCAGCTCTCCTGAAACATGCCTAATGACTGCAATTGACAATTACTATGTTTTGTTTAAAATACCTGTTTTAATTAAGAGTTGTGTGGCATGGCAGGTTAATGCAGTGTGCTGCTGTTGTGATGGGCTTTGGTTCAAAACATGGCAAAGATGTTTATTTTGTACATGTGACTTACAATGTTAGAAACACATATACTCATTACGGCTGTATTTAGCAGAGCTAAGTGAAGCTGCGCAATGTGATGCACCATGCAACTCCATGGTAAAAAATATATAAAGAAAGGAAAAAGGGGCAGATAAGAAAGTGCTGAAATGGTGGGCAAGCAAGGGTAAAAACATATTGAAAGGCAGGGAGGGATGTGCAGGAAAGGTGTAGGAAAGAACCATCACTATTTATTTCTTGTAAAGCAACAACTGTGCACTTTTGTTTTTTTTTTTTACATTTGTTGACTGGGCTAGTCTAACTGGATATATGTCCATTTTCAGTGGAGACCCAGGGAGAAAAGCTCCACTACAGCAATTATACACATATACAGATCTGAAAGTGAGTGACATAAAAGAAGAATATTTAAAAACTAGTACATCATAGAAACCACTTTAAGTAGGTAACCAATAGGAAACAGAGTGAATTGAAAAAGTAAGTACATATATGCAACGTACGAGAAACTTAGACAACAGTAGAAAGAAGGAAACATTTATACATGTAAAAATTTATCATATTAGAAAAACAAAATTGTAAAAATATAATGAAAACATTTTTTATTTATTTATTTTTTTATCAGAGAATGAATGTTATGGTCATGTGAAGGTGGTGAGTAAGAGAAGGAAATGTCAGTCAGGATTAATACGTGGGCATAGCCACTGTGAAGTAAGAAAGGTTCTTAGTTGCTTCTTAAAAAGAGGTGTGGATGTTAGGGATGTTAGCTTAATAGGAAGCTTGTTCCAAGAGTTTCCAATGGTATTAGCAAATAGACAGTCTCCAGATTTATTATTACATTTAAGGGTGGCTACTAGTACCTTATTAGTTGAATGTAGGGTTGACAGATTTGTGTATGGGTTAATGAGGCTACAGAGGATGGGCATATTTGTAGTATGATGCAGGATCTTCTGAGTTATAGTTAGTTGTTGAAAAAGAAGTTGGTTTTGCAGTTCCAACCATCCTAACTTTTTCAGATTTTGGCAATGGTGGGTCCGGAATAGGGAACCAGTAGCAAATCTGGCAATGTTATTATAAGCGGTGGCCAGCTTATTTAGATTATTTTTGCATAGGTTAGTGTAAATTGGTGATGCATAGAGAAGGGTTGAAATTAGGTGTGTTTGGGCGATAGTAATCCTGGCAGAAGGTGTAAGGAAGGTTTTAAGCCTATAAAGGAAACCAAGTTTCCTATTGACTGATTTAATGGTTAAGTTTATATGCGTGTCAAAACTAAGATTGTTATCGATTCTAATGCCTAAAAGTTTAGTTGTTGTTTCAGGTACTATTTCATAGGTTCATAGGTAGATACTAGGCTATCTGCCCTAGGGCATTTATAAGCCTAGCCAGAGTGTATTTGGCTTCCGCCTCCCTATTTGATTAGCCTACTGTGCCTCTATAAAGTAGGTCACAGAAGGTACCCTTCTAAGATTAGTTTACTGTGCCTCTGTCTAGCAGGGACACAGAAGAGATCCCAGGGGTGAATTTGCGATTTCCCATCCACGCGTCCAGATTTCGCTTGAAGAGGGTCAGTGAGGAGCTGTGTCTAACATGAATTGGGATTCTATTCTAGAGTGAGGGGAGCCTCTGGGAAATGAATCTGTCCCTCCAGTATGTCCTATTTATTTTTGTGCTGAGGTTTAAGTCCCTGGAGCGTGTAGCTCTAAGGGACTTGGATTTTTTGAAGTGGAGCATGTCCATTAATTCTGGGTTTGACATGGCTTTGTACGTCAGGCATAGATCGCCTCTGAGTAGATGGTAAGCAACTGAGTAGAGCTGGAGTTTCTTTAGTCGAGCTGCATAGGACATCTGTTTGTAGCACATGATCCTCTTGGTGAGGTACTTTTGGGGTCTTTCCAGTTGCTGCAGGTGTCGGGTAAGGTACATCCCAAAAGGGGCATTGCATTCAATTATGGGCCTGATGAGTGACGAGTAGAGGGGCACAATGACCTCTCTTGATCTAGATGCGAATCCTTTCATGATAAGGTGGGCTATATAGAAGGTCTTTCTAACCACTTTGGCAATGTGATTATCAAAGGAGAGATTACTATCTACGTTGGTCCCCAAATCTCTAATTACTTCTTCTGTACTTAATGGATTACCACCTATGTGGTAATTTGTGGGCACCTTGTTTTTCCCAAAGGGGATGACTATGCATTTTTTAGCATTTAGCTTGAGGCCGTGGCTCTGGCACCAAGCATCCGTCTCTGTGAGACCCTTTTGGAGGATGCTTGTGTCAGCTGGAGATTCGATTATGGCCCCCAGTTTGCAGTCATCTGCGAACTTCGTCAGCCATAATCCCCCCGTGTTAGCCTAAACCTCAGAGAAGTATATACCGAACAAGAGAGGTCCCAGAACTGAGCCCTGTGGGATGCCACTTGTAACTGGTTTGGATTCGGACATGGCACCTGCGATTCTGACCATGTGGGTTCTATCTCTGAGCCAGTTTGCAACCCATCTTGTGATATAGGGGTTGATATTTAAGCTGGTAAGCTTATTTATGATGCCCAAGTGGGGTATTGTGTCGAAGGCTTTTGCGAGGTCCAGGTAGGCTGTGTGGACTACCTTGCCCTCATCTATGGCTTTGGTAACTATTTCAAAGAAATCAACTAGGTTTAAGAGGCAAGATCTGCCCTTACGAAAGCCTAATTGGGTAGGGTCCAGTGTCTGGAGGCTCCCAATGTCTTTGTTTATGAGTTCCATGATAATACGCTCCATAGCTTTACAGACCAGACTAGTCAGGCTTATGGGGCGATAGTTCCCCGGGTCCGTTGTGGCACCACCTTTGTGGAGTGGGACCACTGTAGCTGTACACCATTCTATGGGGACATATCCTGTAGTAAGGCTAAGTTTGAACAGTGACTTAATGTGAGGGTTCAGTTCTTCTTGGAGCTCATGTAAGACACAGCCTGGGACACCGTCCGGTCCCATAGATGCTGTGTTTTTTGCTTTGGAGAGGGCAGCTTTCACCTGTGCATCTGTGATGTCAGGGAGGTTACATTCAGTTGGGATAGGCATTTGCTCCTTTGGGGGAAGGGGGAGAAGTTTGCGCTGAATCTGTCTGCCAGGATGTTGGCTATGTCTGTAGGTTCAGTATATTTTGTACCGTTATGCAACAATTCAGAGCATATCTGGGAGTTTCCATCCATATTCCTGACATAACTAAAGAAGGCCTTGTGATTATCTTTAGTGTCTAGGGCAATTTTTCTTTCGAAACTGGCCTTTGATGATTTTATGAGGGATCGAAGTTTCTTGCTAATACTAATCAGAGATGCCTTCCCTTTTTGGGATTTTGCTCTGTCATGTAGTAGCTTCCTCCTTCTGTTGTATACCTTATTTATGGCCGGTGTCCACCAGACCAGTCTCCTGTTTTTGGAAGAGTGAGTCTTGGTTTTATTTGGGATAGCATGATCCATGCATTCCTGCAGGTGCTCATAGAATGCATTTGTAAAGAATTATGCGGATTGGGCTGTATTATCCTCTGGCCCGGGGGCTTTGAAGGATTCCACCTCAGTCTTGAGAAGTGTAAAGTTGGCTTTTGAGAAATTCTTTACAGTGATTTCCTTGGCTGGGGGTGGGGATGGGATATGGATGTCCAGGGAAATTTGTTTATGGTCTGATCTTACCAATGAGGGGTTTACCTCTGGTGTGGAACACAGAGTCCCCATGTTGGTGATGACCAGGTCTAATATGTTGTTCCCTCTTGTGGGAGTGGTGACCAGTTGTTCCATCGCATTAGAGTTTATAAAAGCAAGGAACCGTTGGGCGAGGGTGTTTGGGCTTGAGTAGTTTTCCCAGTCAATGTTTGGGTAGTTGAAGTCACCCAATAACATAGTGTTTGGAGAGACCTTCATATTCTCCAGTGTTCTCAAGAATGCCAAGTGGGGTTCCTGTAATAGGGAGGGTGTTCTGTAGCAGGCTACAAACTGAAAGGCAGTTTTGCCCGCTGTTAGTTGCACATGGATGGTTTCCAATGCTTCGTGCAGTGCCACTAACCTGGAGGTGTAAGTATCTTTGATGAATATAGACACTCCCCCTCCTTTTGTGCTTCGGTCTGAGTTTTGGGGCCGAAACGCATGGTATGAGTTATAACCTGGTAGTGCTGGGGTGCTCTCAGGAGCTTTGAACCAGGTTTCTGTTACTGCACAGACATCAATTTTCTCCATACTGAGGAGAACCTCGAGTGCATGCATCTTGAGGTTTAGACTTCTGGCATTGAGTAGCATTACCTTTAGTTTTTTTATCCTTGGGTTGTCTATGGAGGTGGGTTTGTCCTTTGAGCCTTGCCTAAAAAAGGCACTATGGGGGTGGCAAGAGCCTTGGCCAGTATATGAAAGCCTAAGGGTGACAGGTGCAAGCCGTCCCTAGTGAAGCAATGTGGCTTGTCGAGCATGTCATCCCAGGCTGACAGACACTGGATCCCCTTTGAATGACACCAATACTTTAGCCAATTGTTGAAACTGATCATTTTGTCTTTATACTGTGGCATCATTCTTGGTGAGGGCAAGATGCTACTCAAGGTCAGGGTCATACCAGCCTGGGCTACATGGTCAGTGAGCTCCTCTATGTCTCTTTTCATGTAGTCCAGGGAGGTACGTCTCAGGTCTTTCACACCAGCATGGACAATGATGGAGTCATACTTGTACTTGCTTTGGAGTGACCTGAGTGCTTGTGTTATGTGGCAGATTCTGGCACCCGACAGGCAGCTTACAGTGACCTTCTCCTTGTTCAGTCTGGTGAGCAGGAAGTCAGTGTGCCGGACAATAGAGTCCCCTATAACAAGTGTATTTGGTGTGTTGTTTGGCCTTAATGGCTGTGACTATGAGGCACACTGATTTTGTGAGATATGTGATTCGTGGGTATTGTTGAGGGGTGGCTGTTGCTTGGATGGCTGCTTAGGAGGTCTTTGCTGTTTAGGCAGATTTTTATTTAGAGCCTCCGAGTATGTTTTTGTGTGTTTATGTGTTGGGTATGCAGATCCAATAGGTCTGTGTGAGACTGAATTTGTGGTGTGGGTGGTTACCTTTTCCTCCTGACTGTCTGTGCCAGTCTTGGGTTGAGAGAGCTCTGCCTCCAGTTTGGCTATGTAACTGCATCTCTCATATGTATTAGAGTTTGTTGGAAGGAGGAGAGGGTTGTCTGTGTACATAAGGCAATTGTAACATTGCCTCAAAATTCCCAGATTCACCAGCTGGATTGGAGAGTAACCTTGAAACTGACCCTTGGACATACTAGATTAGTATAGGGAACTGTTTTTTTACTGCTCAGATTAGGGAAGAAAACTGATTTTTCACTTGATCAGGAAGGACCAATCGGGAGCCTAATACTTATGAGAAGTCAAGGAGGGTGTAGTGCTTTATTTAGTTAGTGTTTCCTTATAAGATCTGAGCTAGTGCAGGGCTTTAGAAAGAGAATAGAGTGATTACTTTGAGAGTTTGAACAGTTCTAAGGGAAAAAGTGAAGAGCAGACTTTGTGGAGCCTGGAATAGTTTAAACCTGTTTAGGCGGCGTTGCCCGACGCTGCTCAGTGCGCAAAACCGTGCAAAAAAAGAGTTGTAGGGTTTTAAGAGAGAGATCAAGGAGTTTAGAATTGATCCAAAATGGCCAATAAAACTACAGCTTCTAGGCAGTAACCACTCCTCCAGGGACAGGCAGGCTGTTCAGTGTTAATCACTCCCACTGTTGAACACAGAGACTTCCCTTTAGCCCAAGCAAGCACTGGCCTTCTAGAAACTTCCAAACAGTTCAGAACAGCAAATCTGTAACTGAACTTTCTTAACTTTCAGAAAGTGGGAAAAAAGCAAGATTTTTTTTTTTTTTTTTTTTTTTTTGTAGTTTGAAGGTAACAGAGATACACAAGCAGCAAAAATAATCACAATAGTGCAATAAATGACCCCACACTTGAGTGCTAGGCCAAAATCAGGTAAAATGCAGTTTTTAGAAAAAAAAACAATTTTAAATTAAGTGCAACACAGGAAATGCAGTAAACAGGCTCTAGATGTGTTCCAAGTACTGTTACTGTTACAGATATAAACTTTAGCAAGCCGGAAAATGCCAAAAAGTAGGCAGCAAAGCAGTAAAACTTAACAAAAAATCAGAAGAAAATACTTAAAATCACAAACGTGGCTCCTTTTCTTCCCTCAGCGTTTTCTTCCCTTGGTAGGTGCTTCAGCAACAACTAGCAAGCCTGAAAAGACACCAAAACCATGAGGCAGCCGGGTTTTAAGAGAGACAGATCAAGGAGTTTAGAATTGACCCAAAATGGCCAAAAAAAATTTCAGTGCCATTATTTGATTCTACTGAGAAATTGATGGGGGGAGACTTTAGGGTGGAGGTAAATAATAGGAGTTTAGTAGGAGACAGCGCTTGAAGAACCAGTTTTCCACTATGGTAAATGCTTTTTGGGTGCTAGACTGCAGTTCAGCTTGAGATGCTGCAGCACAGATTAATGTAGAGTTATCGGCATATTGTATGCAGGTGGTTTGAGGAAGGGATGTTTTCAGGTCATTGAAGAAAAGGTCCCAAAATAGAGCCCTGTGGGACTCCTAGGGAGATAGGGAGCTGGGTCAATAGATTATTTTCCCAGATGACTGCTTGTTGTCTGTTTTCTAGGTAGGACTTAAACCATTTGATTGTCTGGGTGTCTATTGAAAGTGTTGTAAGTGTCTCTAACATTAGGTGATGTTTCACCATGTCAAAGGCTTTGGAGAGGTCTAAAAAGAGAGCTGAGGAGAGTAGGTTGTTATTACGATTGTAATTAATACAGTCTGAAAAGGATAGGAGTATGGTTGTGGTGCTATGAAATGGCCTGAATCCATGCTGGCAGTCTGCTAATAGATTATTTTGAAGGAGATGATCAAGTAGTTGCCGATGAATGCATCTTTCCATGATTTTTGCTAACGGAGACAGTAGAGCTATGGGACTGAAGTTAGAGAGTTCAGTTGAGTTGCCTCCCTTATGTAATGGGATAATATGTGAGACTTTCCAGAGAGATGGGCTAGAACCTTCTGTGATGGTTCTGTTTATTAATATGGAGATAGGGTAAGCAATTACATCAGCTGCAATTTGCAGATATTCAGCTGGAAGGAGGTCAGCTGAAGGTGAACATGGTTTTAGTTTATGAAGTAGGGTATGGATGAGAGCTGTTGGAACAGGCTGCAGTTGTAAGGCAGGAGGTATATGGTTAGAGCACATGTGTTAGAGATGCTGGCAGGAGATAAGGTGTTTGATAAGGCTTGGACTGTTTCAGAGAAAAATTTATTAAAAGTATTGGCAATTTGGCTTGGAGAGTTATGAGTCAAATTAGATGGGGTAGGAGTTTTGGAGTGACCTGGATGGAGTAGGCAGACAGATTTGTCAGATTTGTACATGAATTTAGAATCTCAAACCCTAGAGATGAGAGAGGACAACCTAACTACATTGTCAAGCCAACTGGACGGAATTACATGTGTGTCCCCACATGAGGGGAGTGAATACCTTTGATGGGGATGGTGTTGAAGAATCTGAGTCCTATGGGCCTCCAGATGGCAGCAGTATGACTCATGTCCCCACCCATGGGACCATTGGCACTGCTCCTTCACTGCCCCGAGTACAGCTGTGGTGGAAGTTGGGCACCAGGGTGATGCTGCCCAACCAGGTCAGCCAGCATGCCCTCAATCTGGTGCAGGTGTTGGTCATAGCCACAGTGGACTATCCTGTGCACCAGGACTGGTAGCTCATCATGGGTGACCATTCTCCCTCTACCACTGCTCTCAGAGGGGGAATGGGCCCTGTCCCCTGGGGTGGTACTACCTGACACCAGAGGTAGTACAGGGGCAGCAGAGGGAGCACAACTGGTCTAGGTCCCAGATGTGCAGGGACCCAGTGCCATGGCTGGTTGAGACAAGGTAGGGGATCAGCTGGAACCGTACAACCTTGACATGCTTTGGGACATGAGGTAAAGCAATATGTTACAGTTAGTAATAACCAAACCATTTTTAGTATTAACAGAAAGGAACATATTTATTAATCCAAATACATATCAATGTATATTATGTGCAACATAACATAATGTAATATAACAGTCAAGATGGTAACAGCATGCCAGTGTGAACTAAACTATAGGGCCTACAAAACAGTTAGTTTAACAAAATATATTAATATTGAATCAAAATAAAACATAACAATGATCAGCAACATTTTCCAAAATATAGTTAAAACTGAATATGTTAATATTAAATAATAATAATACATTATAATAATTAATAAATTAAGATAAGGGGTGGGGAGAGAGTGAAAAACATTCCATTAGTGAGATTGTAGATAATATCCCTGAATACACTGGTCATAGATACTTCTACAGGTGTGTACTGACAGTTGTGATTACAGTGACTACAGTTGTCCTGTAGCTGTTGTAGCATGCACATGCCTCTCAAGCTGATAGCATGAGACAATACAGGGCAAGCACTAACAAATACAGGTACAGAGCAACTCAGAATGGTTTCACGTAATGTGGACTTATATAACTACCAGGTTGTTCTGTAAACAGATTTGGTAATACATTGGATTCCAAGTAGTAATTTATCTGGTAAACATGTGACAGATGGATTAGTCAGCTCTAATTACATTACGAGAAATTGTGACACTTGAGAGGCAGGTTTGTGCACAGTAATTAAACTAGACAGTCATTGCGGCTTAGTTGGCAGGCATGGGAGTAGAACACACTACCTGTGACTGCAGGAGACATCTGAAAATACTTTAATAATTGACTGCAGCAGCTTAGTATGGACAAGCAAGAGATACAGCCATACTGGGATTACACAGGTTTATTTCTGAATTAACAATGCTGATGCTCACATTCTTGCTATTGAGTGTAACATTCTATGAGATCTAAACACAATATCTGCACATAATATTGGATAACTCACCCATCACATTTCTGTGTTCTCAGGGAGAGAGAAATTGTGAGCATTGCATGACTGATACTGAAAATGTAATGCTACATAGCACTGGATTTGAACCCAGGACTGTGTGTGGCAAAATGTATAGTGTACAAGGAATTTAACAGACTGAGCTACTGAGGCATTGCTGACGATAGGGTGACTGATACTTGCCTGGAGACCACCTGGAAACATACTATGAATTGTGCAATACAAGTTACAGGAATTTCTTCTAGCATTCTAGTACTGTTACAGTGGGCCAGATTTATGAAGGCTTGCACAGAGTCTAAGATTAGTGTAAGATGGCAGACAGCCAATATGTCTGCCGAGTGATCCAGCAACAGCCGGCAGAGGCGTGCATGAGAGCTTCTAAAGCTACTCTTGCACGGACAGTGTTATGGTATGCAAATTACCTCATTTGCTGCTGAAAGCTATGCAAATGAGGTAAATTCACGATCCAGGAAACACTAACCTGTCCTTGTAAGAGTAGTGTTATTTGCAGAAATGTACTCCGTTGGTAATGGAGTACCATTCTGCAAATAGCTAAACGGAGCTATGACAGCTCCAAATAAAGGATGCATCTAGTTGAGGAAGCATGCCAATGGCCAAATATAAGGCTATTGGCATATGCAAATGTTGTAAATCCTTAAAATCCATTTTTCCCCTGATCTCCGATGTTTAAGCGTAGCGCAGCGCCGCACAAACATGCAGCTCTTTAAATAAAATGAAAAAAATATTTATTTTTCACTAAAAAGCTTGTTCTGCCATGCAGGTGAATGGCAGGCTGAAAACAACATGGCCACTGAGTAGTGGTTGCTAAGGGGGGGAAGCTCAGTGTGAAAGATGTAACCAAGCATTAGTAGGCAATCCTATGCAAATGAGGATAAGGATAGTGAATCCCAATTTTCCCCAGCATGTGAGCCATGTCCCTAGAGTGAAAGTGTAGGAGTAGGGGAGTAGTAGAGTAGAAGATAAGTGACATCATGAGGGGGTATGTCTGAAAGACTGTAAGCTTATTGGAGCACAGTGGCTTGTGTTTGCCCTGAGTTGCTCAGGATTGCAAGAGGCATGTCTACAGTTGTCCTAGCTGAAAACCAGAAACCAAAGGTGTACGCCGTGGATATATCTGAAATTTCTTGCAAACGTGCTTACACCATGTGTGTGCATGTGCGCTTGTTTGCGCGGCGCTGCCCCCTGTGGAAACAGAAAGGGAAAAGGAAGGAAAAGAAGTAGTAGAAAGTTAACCAAGGAAAACTAGCAGAGCTGCCAGGTGAAATATATCAGAATCATCCAATTACACAGGCAGTAGACTAGCCCAGCCCAGCCCAGCACTTTAAACTCTGAAAACAGCAGTCTACCCTGTTTTTTCCCAAGAACTCTGCAACACTGCAGTATACAAAGAGTGAAAACATAAAAAGCTTAAGTCAGACAAAATATTAGGGGCTGCTATTGCTATCATAAACCAACATGTGCAAGATGCTGAGGGTGGTGATGTTGTGAATGCTGCTGAGCAACCCACAGTGAGGAGACGGAGAAGAGTGTACAGACCCAGGGTAACCTACCAGGGGCTACATGAGCTGGAGATAGTAGAGTGCTATAGAGTGGACAGAGACCTCCTGCAGCAAATTGTTGAGCTGTGCCGGCCAGCCCTCAAACACAAAACCAACATAGGGGAACCCATCCAGGTGGATACCAAGGTATGTGTTGGCCTATGAATACTAGCTACAGGTACCTTCCAAAGACCAACTGGTGATATGATGGGGGTTTCACAGGCATCAGCATCCAGGGTACTGCACCATTTCCTGGATGCCATGTCAGCACATGTTGGTGACCACATATATTTCCCCAATTCCCGTGAGGCATTGGCCAGCAATATGCGTCTTTTCCACCAAATAGCAGAATACCCTGAGGTAGTGGGTGCAATAGACTGCGCGCACATACACATCAAAGCACCACCCAGTGAGCGGGGTTGGGTCTACATCAACCGCAAGGGCTTCTTCTCCATCAAATGCCAGGTCATGTGCGATGCCCAGGGGATAATAATGAATGTGTGTGCTGGCTGGCCTGGAAGCTATCACAATTCCCACATCTGGCATCTGACACAGCTGTACCAGAGATTTGCCAGTGGGGACATCACTGACGGTCACCTAGTGGGGGATGCTGGATACGCACTGGAGCCGTGGCTGATGTCACCTATCAGAAATGCACACACACCCGAACAAGACCTCCATAATGAGGCACACGCACAAACAAGAAACTTTATTGAGTGTGTGTTTGGGATGCTCAAGTCACGGTTCAAGTGCCTGGACACATCTGGTGGAGCCTTGCAGTACTCACCAACTACATGTACCCAAATTGTCATGGTATGTGCCATGCTACACAATATGATCCTGCGAAAACAGCTGCAGCAGGAACAGCATGGGGCATGGCCAATCAGCCCCCAGCATTGCCAAGGCCTGCACAGGCACAGCATGACTCGGAGGAGGAACAACCTGAGCCTGCCCCAGTAGGAAAAAGGAGGCATGCCCAGTATGCCTTGGCAAAGAGGCAATGCATAGCACATACACTGACTCAGTAGGAACCCTGGAAATGACACCTCTTTCTGACTCGCACATACAATAAAAGGGATGCCTAACTTGACAGTACCTGTTTTCAAACATGTATAGGGAGTGTACTATGTGCATCCAACATAGGCAGCCCTGCAGCACCACCTGAGGCATGATTGCCCTATTTTAAGCAATATAAAGCAGTGCTAAGCACATTTTACCACTATTTAGCATATTTAAACACAATTGCACAGAGCTGTGCACTGCGCTAACTAGCGCAACGTCGGGCAATGTTGAGCAGTGTTGGGCAATATTGGGCAAAGTCGGGCAAGGTCGGGCAAAGTTGAGCAAAGTCAGGTAAACACGCTCACACCTGCTTTACTGTTCCTTAAGCAGTCTGGTCTGCCCAGCAGGAAAATAAAAAGCAGTGACAGGGCTCGAACTCAGGATACTGTGTACTATAGTCACAGTACTGAACCACTAAGCCATGACAGCATTTCACTGGTACAAACACAGCAGGACAATTGTAGACTAACGCAAACACAAACAAATGCTGTATCATGCCCTCTGAAGAGGCATATGAGTAACTTCCCCCCAGGCCTATGCAGACAGATAACAGCAGGCCAGGCAGTGTGATGTAGGTTGGGTAGGCTATGAAGTCACAAACTAATATATGTGAAATTGGAAGCTAAGATCTGTAGTACAGTAGTATGCCTCAAGCCAGTATGATAGGCAACAGTACAGACTGAAATGGAGCACCTGACATAGCAGTGCAGGCCTAGCAAATGTGTATAAGTGTCAGGTGAACCCCTTATTCTAGGCACACCCAGAGTAACAATCAGGTGTGCCCCCCGAGTAGAAATGTACAAATAATAGCTGTCCCCCCTGTATGTAGAAATGTAGATAAGTCTATGTAAAGTGACTCATGGAAGCCCTGTAGGGACAGCGTGCTTCCTGTCAATGTACAACACAAAGGTGAGCCCTGAAGTAAAAAACAACTTGATTTTTCACACACATATAGTATATATGTTCATACTGGGCATGCTCACACACCAACAAATTTAACAAATTTCAGTCAGCAACATACTGAAAGGTCATACTGGGCATGCTTGCACGCCAACAAATTTAGCAAATTTCAGTCAGCAACATACTGAAAGGTCATACTGGGCATGCTCACACACTTAGGCCATGTCTGACTACAGCAGCAGGCCACACATATCTGCCAGTTGCAGTTCTTACCCCAGAAACTTGTCACTATTCACCAATCCTGCCTTGCGCACACAGTTATATGAAAACAGACCCATATAATATACTGGACTCCTGTCATAATCAAACTATGTACTACAAGTACTTAAGTTGTTCAAAGAAAGTGAAAATTCAAAGAAGATCAATAAAGCTCCGATCAGTATCATCAATAAACAATGAGCACTCTTAACATTATCCAATCCATGTTCTGGCAAAAATATTGTCAGAGTCCATAGAGAACCATGAAGCTTTCTTTTGCTATGTCATAAATATCAATGTAAACTCATGTATGTTCTGAGTCATGGGAAACTGTAAATGAATGCATGTACATGACTGACATTGCCAACATCTTGTCAGACAGGTTCATACATATTTACCCCCTCTCACTGACGAAAGGGCCCATTATCAAACCTGGAGATTGTGAAAACCCAGAAATCACATAAACAATGGTTAAATAGCTCTTTCCAAATCTAAAAACATGGCGTCTATGGGATGACATGGTTTCCCTAGCTGTGTCATATGTGAACTCCAAAACAAACAGACCCTGCACCTGAAGAGTCTGTTGAGACTCACCCTCTGTACAGGATATGAAACTGTTGAATGGGTTGCAGCAACGTTTGGCACACTCCACAAGTATTGGTGCACAACAGACCATGGGAACTACTGTCTTATAAGCCTATTAAGCATGATATGCAAGGCCATGGAGTCCATCATGATGGAACTCATAAACAGAGCTATTGGGAGCCTACAAACACTCAACCCTACCCATTTTGGTTTGGTCAGGGGCAGATCATGGTTCCCAATCCTGCTAGACTGTTTTCAAGGCAGTCACCCAGGACATACATCAATGAAATGAGCTACACACGTCCCACATAGACCTTGAAAAGCCCTTTTCCAACATCCCAGACACATGTTGTAACCACAAAATCAACAACCTGTGCATAAGTATGTATGCCATCTGATGGATTGCCAACTGGGGCACAGATAGATCCCACAAGGTAAGAATTGTGGTCTCCTGTTCAAGCTGGTAACAACTTCTGTCCCCCATGGATCAGTCCTTGGACCCCTCCTCTCTGGTGTATACTTTTCAGAAATACAATCAAACACACGAGGGCTATGTTTAGCAAAGTTTGTGAATGACTGCAAAAACGTTGCCATAATCGATGTTTCGGACAACAGAGACATCCTTAAAAAGGGTCTCAGTCAGACAGATGTGGTGTCAAAATTATGGCCTCGAGCTACAGTCATACAAATACCACATAAGTGCCAACCCCCTAAATATGGAGGTGATAATAAGGGATCTATGGACACATGTGGATAGTCATCTCTCCTTCCAGAAACACATTCACAAAGTGGTTAGAAAATCACGCTATGTGTTCTCACAAACTGCCAAGGTCTTTGCATGTAGGTCAGAGGAGGTTCCCTCTACTCATCAGTCATCAGACCCTTCAGAGAGTACCACAACACACTTGCGATGATTCTGACTAGGCACCTTCAACAGCTGGAAAGACCACTGAAGTACCTCAACAAGAGGATTACTGGCCTCAAACAGTTGCCCCATGCAACAAAACTGAATTTAACTCAATCTGTACTCTGTTGCATACTGTCTACTCAGGAGATCTCTGCCCAACAGACAGGTCCATGTCCAATGCAGAACTGATGTACATGTGCTATCTGAAGTAAACCCAAGCTCACTGTACCACATGCTCTATGGATATCATAATCAAAACATTAAATAGAACATAAAAGCAAAACCAAACTGTGGAAATAAGGTAGCTCAAAAAACCACGGGAGCCGCAATATAAATCCTGAACGTAAGTTTATTCAATGTAACACAGTACGTTTTTGTTACTGTTACAGACAGTAACTTCTTCAGAGGAATAAACAGAAACATAATAGCGCGCCAAATTTAAACTAAAAAAGGCGTGGTTACTTAAATTGGTATGTCGTAGACATAAACCATGGGTCAATTATGTAAAAGCAAGACCCCAAATCAAAATAAAAAGTCTGTAAAAGTATGTAATGACAATAGTAAATGTCATATTGTAACCACACAATGAAAAGAATATTATATTAAAATCAAACCCCAGGATTCATGAAGCTTGCGCCAGGCGCAGGCATAGCGTAGGCCATATAATGCCAAATATGGCCGTCGAGCAATTCAGGTACGATCCAATTCCACGTGCACTACCGGCGTACGCCAGAATTGCGCAGCCCTCGGCTTAGGTATGCTAATCACCCCATGCTCAGTGTCGCACCATGCAAATGAAGGCATATAGTGATTCATGAAGTGGTGCAGGCGTAGCGTAAGCCCACGGAAATGTAAACCAAAAAACACGGTTTACATTTTCCCAAACAGAACATCGGAGTTATGGAAGCGGGCCAGACCCATGTATCACAAAGTTAATATACGCCAATGGCGAAAAACACAGCCAATGGCATAAGAAAAGATGCACAACACCTAAAAAACAACATTTAATGTCATGTCCATAGTAACGCACAGCACAACTGCAGGGCGTGTGTGCGGAAACTGTAACATAAAGAAATAATATAAAAATGTCATAAAATCGCAACGTAATAGAAATCAGGTTTACAGCATAATACACAATGGTAGGCATGGAACACCACAATCAAGGTGCAAGGGTTGCTAAGGGCCTGCGATAGTGTCCGGTGTGGTAACTATGAATTAGTTGTCAATGCCATGCAAATGAGGCAGATAATACTGAATTGCAAATGTCCCGCCGGATGAAGGTTGTACCATACGGCGCAGTGGTATAACACAGAGGAGTGGCTCAGAGGAGATACATGACATCAGCAGAGGGGTGTGCCACTGTAGCAGTAAGCACATTGGAGCAATGCAAATCTGGCCTGTCCATTGCTAAGCAAAGCTGCAGGACAGGGGTGGGGAGGAAGGTATAGAATCATTTAACTGAGAGCACACATGGTGCCCAAAAGCACATGTGCACGGGGATGAAAACATGCCCAAAACCCAGTAATCAGACGCACGCGCCACGAACAATAGCACAAACAGGAAGGTCAGGGGAAGAAAAGAAGGAAATGCTGAAGTAGGGTAATTGGAGTACTAATGAGCAATCAACACCAATCAACTCACGATGGCCAATCGACGGCAGCTGACAAGTCTGCTTGCAGAAACCTGCAAAACAGGATAGGGGAGGCATTGGAATGCAAAGAAAGGAGGGGAGGTATTGGATTGCAAAGATAGGAGACCTGACACAGCAGAGCAAAGCAAACCAACAGCAGACCGGCAGTAGCACACATAACACAAGATACGCCAGGTCCAGGAAAGTACAAATGAAAGTAGGCTGCTGGATGCATGCCAGAAAATGGTAGGTGCAATGTGCAGAAATGTAAAGGGAAGGTCAAGAGGTAATCCATGGCAGCCAAATGTAATTCAACACCAAAGGCACCACAATAGTAGTTCCAGTAGTAAAACACATAAGATACCCTGTAGCTACGATCGTACATACACACCCTAAGACATCATCGGTGTTCACAGCACAATAGTATAAAGTGTGAAAGCACCCAACACACACCTGTGTATTACCAAACACTGCACCATAGGTGTAAACACACGGGGAACTTTTAAAATGTACATGTTGGGAACTGCCATAGCTGTGATTCATCAGCATGTGTTAGAGACTGACGGTGTTGTGGAGGATGATGCCGACAACCACCGCAGGCCTCGGAGGAGAAGGAGAGTGTTCAGACCAAGGGTAACCTACCAGGGGCTACATGACCTGGAGATAGTAGAGCATTACAGGGTGGACAGGGACATCTTACAGCAAATAGTGGAGCTGTGCCAGCCACACCTGAGAACCAGAAACAACAGAGGGGAACCCATCCCAGTGGACATGAAGGTATGTGTAAGCCTGCGAATACTGGCCACAGGTACCTTTCAAAGGCCAACTGGAGATATAATGGGGATCTCACAGGCATCAGCATCCAAGGTACTACACCAGTTCCTGGATGCCATGTTACCACATGCCAATGAGCAGATATACTTCCCCCGAACTCAGGAGGAGTTGGCCAGCAATATGCTCCACTTCCACTGTGTGGCACACTACCCAGAGGTACTGGGAGCGATAGACTGCACGCACATACAAATCAAGTCACCACCCGGTGAGCATGGCAGGCGTTACATAAACCACAAGGGATTCCACTCCACCAACTGCCAGGTCGTGTGCAATGCCCAGGGCATTATCATGGATGTGTGTGCTGGCAGCCCTGGAAGCTACCATGACTCCCATATCTGGCATGCCTCACAGCTGTATCAGGTATTTGTCAGCGGGGACATCCCACATGGCCATCTTGTGGGGGATGCCAGCTATGCACTGGAGCCGTGGATGATGACTCCCATCAGAAATGCACACACACCCATGCAAGAACGCCATGATGAGGCACACGCACAAACCAGAATCATCATAGAGCGTGTGTTCAGGATGCTGAAATCACGGTTCCAGTGCTTGGATACATCTGGTGGAGCCTTGCAGTACTCTCCAGGCATGTGTGCCCACATCATCATAGTATGTGCCATGCTACATAATATGATCCTGCGGAAGCAGCTGCAGCAGGGACAAAATGGTGAAGGCCCTCATAGCCCACCACAATTGCCAAGGCCATTACAGGCACAGAGGGATTCAGACCATGAACACACTGTGCCAGCCCCAGTAGGCAGACGGAGGTGTGCCCAATATGCCTATGCCTTGGCAAAGAGGGAACGTATAGCACATACTCTGACAGTGTAGGCCCCTACGGACTGACACCTCTCCACCTGCACACACAGTAAAATGGATGGCACACAAACATGACCACCTGTAAATTGTAATGTATAGGTGGCCCAATGTGTGACTCCTACATAGGCAGCCCTCAAACATTGTACACACAACAGCTAGTGGAACATGGAATGTCAACACCTGAACAGTACACGAGCCTATCAGCATATGGTGGTGCTGTGTGCCTGTCACGTTCCCCGTCAGATATATACATGTATATATATATATATATATATATATATATATATATATATATATATTTATATATAAATATATATATACATATATATATATATATATATATATATATATATGTATATATATATATTTATATATATATAGATAGATAGATATATACATATGTGCACATATGCATATATATAATACAGATAGAAAGGGCAATAGAGTGATATATGTTGATATAGATGGATTCAGCGATATCTGCAAATATATATAGATAGGTCAACGACATTCATAACACCTTGGAGGTACAAATAAATAGGATACCGCCAACTATGGAATGTGTAACATACCGACATGCATAACCACGAGGCTGAAAGACCGATAGAACACAGTACCGGAACAGTACAGCCGCGAGTAATAATATGATGATATGAAGGGACATTTAGTCACTGCTGCCGGTGTTGCAGTCCACGTAGGTACTGTGTTCAACTGTATTTGTGAGTGCCATAGTCTGTGTATGTGTGTGTTGAGGGTGCCGTGTGCATCTCCATGTGACTGTAATGTGTGTGTGTCCGCAACATGTGTCTGTTAGTGCTAAGTCAGAGGTAGATCAGTACGGTAGGTGTGGGTATAGCTAGCGGTAGGCATACGGTTACCACCTGTCCCACAGTAGGAGGGACAGCCCCACCCTGGGCAGGTGTGTCCTGACATAAAACAGTACAAAGGGCAAATGTCCAAGATTTTAGGACATTAATATGTCCCATATATAATGTAATAGTCGTATTTAATAGTCATGCATGTATGTAAGAAATGTAAATGTTACATGCAATATGATAAGTAGCCAAAGTCCCACAACAATAGGTATGTATTGAGGATAAAAGTATGTGCTAACCTGTGTACTGACCGAGGCTACGTGTTGGCCTGAAAACACCACTGTGTGTCCCACAAGTGTCCAACAATGACCATATGAAAAGGTGGCAACCCATGGCAAACAGGTTCTTTTACCAACACAACCGCAATGACTGCAAATATCTGGGACAGAAATACAAGGGATAGCTGTCACTTACACATATCCCTTGATATATCTCTGCAATTCCGGAGGTATATAAGTAGCAACCTCACCTGCAGACAATATAGAAACCAATTAACAATGGCCCAATGTACAATCCCATAACATAAGTCTACTAACTGTCAGCTCTCTAATTAGGGATGGAGCCCACACACATATATATGGAATATGTAGAAATGCATGCCCCACAAACCTGTATATGCTACGTACACCCACCGACATCCCCCACACTAGAAACTAAAGCAATACAGACTGTAATAGCAGCACAAACATCCAGTCAGTCAATTACATCAGCAGAATCCTCAACATACCGTGTGAGCGACACAATTAAAGGCGTCATGCAAAATTGCAGGCGTTGTATAATGGAACAAACAGCCATGTTACAGGTTTTGTTTGCAATAGTCCGTTATCAGATGGTGGGATGACAGGTACACCCACATGTTGAACCACATACTCTAGCTGTCACACACAATCCACGGGGGACATGAATCCAAAGTATACTTGTCTCCATGCATAGCAGTTGCAGTTACACATAACAAAACACAATACAGACCGTCTCCCCGAAGGTAGGGCAAATAGGCAATGCCCAAGTGGAGAATTCAATTATACCCCATTGTTGCCGCGTAATTGGCGAATGGAGTAGCTGCACAGCTGATATGCAAGTAATTAGTCACTCAGGAACACCAATTGGCGGGATGAAACCACATGTTACAGGTATCGACGTATATAAGGATGACTTGCCAGACATTCAAACCGTATGCTCATACCGAATACCAGTGAAACACTGTGAGAGAGATAGAGACGAAACTCCGTAACGATAACAAGGTATGTAGAACACCCAATATGTAAGGTTATGTATAGCATGATCTGTATTAATTAGTTTTACTGTATATATAGCCTGGTTTGCATTAATTAAACGTGTCCGTAATGCATAAAGTGGGAAAAGGTATTTATGTAGTGATGTCTTGCTGAGCATACTAACGCTTGTAGAAACTGTGCATCCAGCAGTGGGCCACAAGGTACACATCACAGACACCACAAGAGATGCTACATGAGGGCTTTAAACAGAACAATTTCATACAACCCGCCGTCAGTGGTAGGGTATGTCCAACAAGTACGTGCCATAGCAGGGGATAGTATATGTTGATATACTGTCACAGCACACATGTGTATGGGCATATAACGTCAATGACATATCTAAGGTGGTCCCGCTGTGCAAGTATGCTTTGCATTATGGGATACTATGTGAAATATGTGTAATGTATAGTATTGTAGGTAGATATGACAGATATTCTACACAGCATAACAGGCATATCATGCATACCAAAGGTATCGTCTATTGGCATGTACAATAACAGGATACATATGGCTTGTAGCCATGGGACATTGTAATAGCATGATAGCTAATCTAAATGGAAGGGCTACCAAGTAACCATGCACAAAGGACATGTAATAGCTTCACAGGTGCATAGTGGGGTACTATGCAGTCTGGCAAGTCCATGTGTAAGCACAACTACAGTGTTCACACCAGTGGCACCTCTCTAGGGTAGTGTCCTGTGAACAGCAGAGCCATGTGTCACCTGCACCTCTGCACAATACAGCCACTGCAGTGATCCCAGGCCTACATGTGTCTCCCAACCACCAAGGGAGGTATCACATGAACAGTGCTAATGAGTGTCCCTGCGTGATGTACATAGGACTCATGTTCCAAAGCATGGTGAGTGTCCAGTTTGGGAATGTAACCCTCAAGCACATCACACTCATTGTGGCGTGTGTGCACATATCCATGAGCATGTTGCTCACAGTGGCTTTTGCTTATGTCGTATGAGGAGTATATCCATTAATAATGTTGTGGACATGGGCCCTGTCTGATCAGCAGAGGTCACCCCTGAGTATGTAGTATGCAAATGTGTACAGATGTGGTGTCCGTAGTGCAGCCGCATACTTAAACTGTCGGAGCTCAGTAAATGTCATGGCGTGTTAATGTTGTGGTATGTAAAGCTGTAGCTGTTGTGTAAGGTACACCCTAAATGGGATGGTGTACCCTTGAATGTGTGTAGAAGTCTTGAGTTCAGAGGAACAATGGGTGCCTATGTACCAGCTACACACCCAGTACAGATAAGTGTGGCCACGTAGAAGGATATCCACGCCACAGTGGCAATACGGTAACCACAGGAGTGGGTGCGACATATGTGTGTACTGCAAACATGTACAATGTGATATGTATGTAGGGGACTACCACCCATGTGATAGTCAGTGGGTGAATGGTGTAATGCAAAGGTGATGTTCATGCACCTTGTGTCATGCAGCTTGACGCCATGATAGTCATATCAGGTATATGTCACAGTGACACCCATATGGATGGAGTCAGTATCAGCTGGTGGAGCAATCATGGTGCTTTGTATGCAGGGGTTTGTAAAGCTAGGCAGGGAAAGTCCCCTGTGCTAGCCTGTACCGCAGGGAAGCATATACTGAACATGAGGGGCCCTATGACTGAGGACTGTGGTATGCCAAATGTAACTGACATGCAGTTGGTACTATGGTATGCTGGCCTCACTGTGTGTGTCCTGTCCATGAGCCACATTGCATAACATCCTGAGACATAGGGTACGATGTGCAGGTGGATGTGTATGTTGTCAATACCAGAATGGAGAATGGTGCTGAAAGGCAATGAGAGGACAATGTAGGATGTGTGGACTCCCGTACCATCAGCAACTGCCCTGGTAACTGTATGAAAGGAGTCCACCAGGTGTAGGGGCCATGCTCTGGCCCTAACAAGCCCAACCCGGTGGCATCGAAGGACGGGAGCCCAACAATGTCTCTGTGAATGATGTCCTTGATGATGTGCCCCATAGCCATGCAGAACAGTCCAGTCAGGTGTGTAGGACTATAGTCCCACTCGTGCATTGTGGTGCCACCTGTGTGTAGTGTGATAAATGCTGCTGTGTGCCATTCAGGGGCTACAATGTCTGAAACAAGGCTATTACTGAATATGGTGGCCTAGTGGGGAGACATGTCATTCAGAGGTTTGTGGACATCACAGCCTGGGACGTTGGAAGGTGACATGGGGCCAGTGTCCCAGAACATATAGAGTGCAGGTTAGTACTGTGTAGGTGTGACCACAGGGACACCACGATATTCCTGTATGGATTGTGGCCCTGTAGTGAGTGAGAGGGTGTAATGTTAGCATTGAATCCATCCTCCAGCATGTTGCCAACATCACCTGGGTCTGTAATGTTCCTGAGTGACTGTTGTATGTGACAGCAGATGTGGGTGTTGCCATCGACTACTGACATACCACCATAATGCCTGGTGGTACACCCCGGAATGTGTCACAGTAATGTTTATGTAGCTAGTCTTGGAGTATGTGATGAGGGATCCTGTGGCCCTACCAAGGCTGACCAGTGAGCTACCCCACCCATGGGAATGTACACCACTGTGCAACAGCCTACACCTGTTGTTGTACATCATATGTCCATGGAACATGACCACCAGAGTGGCGTCTGTTATCTGGTGTGTACCATCATGGCTCTGTGTGGAATAGCATGATCCATGCAGTTGTGTACATGCTATTGAAGGGCACTGGGGTATGTTTCAGCATTTGTATGTGCATTGTCCATCTGCACGGGTGTCATGACGTTAACAACCACTGTCAGAAGACATCTGTAGTAGGTGTTGTAGTACTCATGTACTGTGTATGCTGTGATGGGTGTGGTGCCGGGATGTGGCTAACAAGGTTGATTAGCATATGTTCGGAATCCACCAATGAGGGGATAACCCCAGGTGTGTAACACCAGTCACATGGTGGTAGTGTTCATGACAAGGTTAATTTTGGTCTTGGAGGTGGTGTATATGGGTTGATCCAGCAGAGTGGAGGTTATGACTCATGGATGTGTCGGTACATGAGTGGCTATCCCATTTAAGTGTGGGGTAGTGTCAGTCACACATCAGTAGTAGCTGTCTGAGCCCCACTGTCCAATATACCAACAAATGAGGTATGTTAACTGTGGGGTATGATGTTGAATCTGTAGCTTGTTACAATGTGTATAGCAGTCCCAGACACAGTTAGGTGCACGTGGAGCACCTCTGATGCATTGTGCTAAGTAACTAGCCAGGATGTGTGCACAACATAGTGGGACATTGGAACCCCTCAGCTGTGCGTGTGCTGGTCCAGGTATGTGCCTGAAAGGTATGGTCTGTCTATAACCTGTCATTGCAGGTGTGCTCTGCAGAGCCTAGAGGCAGGTCCCAGTCACTGCAGAGATATTGGAGTGGTGCATTATAAGGTGTGCCTTGCCTGCGCATGTCACAGAGGAAGATGCAAGCATTGTGTCACATGACCCCATGTCGTGCTTGCCAGTTCCCATTCTGCCAGTGACTGTTATTGGAAACTGTGCAAGACAGGCAGTATAGAAGCAGCAAGAACCTTACATGTGAGCTGTACTCCCAGGGCTGACAGGTGCAAGTCATCTGTGCCACAGCATTGTGTTTGACCAGGTCAGTCAAAGCGGACAGATACCAGATGCCTGTGGAATGACAATAGAAGCATAGGCAACTATTGAAGTGACACAGTCGGTCGTTGTACAGTGGTATCATGTCCGGACGAATGCATAATGCTCCCCAGGGCTTGGCCCATACCCTCAGGGCTATAAGACTGGTGAGCTATTGCATGTCCCTGCATACGTAGTCTGTGAAGTGGCATCTCAGGGCAGTCACACTAACATGGAGAATGACAGTCACATCGTACCTGGTGAGGTGTGGCATGGGTGCATAGGTTATGTTGCAGAACCAGTTACCCGACAGCAAGATGTAAGTGACTATCACCTTGTGTAGCCTGCTGTGTGGAACTGCAGTGTGACTCCCTACAGAGTCACCTATGACTGGTGTGTTGTGTATGTTATAACTCCCTATTGGCTCTATGTGATGGGCACACATGAGTCTGTGGGCTATAAGTTGGTGATGTTGTTTTCCATGATGGGGGCTACCTCTGGTGCCTACACAGAGTATGGAGACGTACTGCACAAGTTGTCCTCGTAGGTGTGGCCTGTGGTGGAGATCATGTGAGACTATGTGATGGGTGGGGTGTGTTGTGAATGTTACACATCCCCACATGACTGTCAGGTGCAGTCAGGGTTGGTGACAGCATTACCCCCAGCCATAGCTGTCAACCTCCTGTCCCCAAAATGAGGAACATTAGCCCTCATAATGTGTGACAAATGGGCAAAACGTGGAACACTTACTACTGGCTTACTAACAGCTTCAACTAGGAAGAGCATATGATGGCTAAAATAGGCTGGTTTTACGTATAAAAAAGATATTCTAATGAATTAATATGATTCCCATCTGTTTAGCCATGGCTAGCAGTTAAACAATTTCCAACAATGAATGTGTGACAGACCCTTTCAATGTGGAACCTTGAGGAACATGCACTTTTTAAGACCCCAAATGAGGTACGTTCCTCGTAATGAGGTACACTTGAGAGCTATTCCCCCAGCACGGCTGCAGAAGTGCATCCCCCACAGGCTGTAGTGTCGTATGTTGGGAGGTGAGCATTGAATGTGTACATGAGACAATTTCTCTATTGCCACATGTACGACATATCCATCATATAGACAGGCAGTATCACTGGTACGTGACAGTTGGACATGCCTGTATATACAACCATGCCCCACAGGATATGTGCGTTACGTGTGTACAACAGCTGTTGTACCATAAGCAAGCTTGGAAGTGTAGGACAGCCAGTGTACCTGTGGGAAATGGTGTGGAATGGGTGCTATATTAATCAGTAGCTCATGACATGCTCACAAGTTCTGAACAAGTGCCTAGCATGACCATACAATACAGATAGGGTGTTGGATAATATCAACCCACAAGTGGTGATGACAGTCATTATGAGTGGCACCGCACTATAACCCTGCTGAGTATGGTGTGCATGTCCATGAACCATTATCACTGTAGATGTTAGCAGTACAGATGTACAAGACAGCACGGATGTTTGATTACAAATACCTTTGTATGTCACAGGAGTGTTCCACCAGTGGCCTGTTGACAGACTCACAACTACAAAAGGTGCAAGAGTGACATGTGCACATCACACAGTGCCAGCTACAGTAGAACAGGGTTAATGTGTTGTACTCCACCCTCATTGTAGCCCATACCACACAGACAAATGTTAGGCATCTGTGTATGTAAGGCTGTGAATGGCCATGACCTATGAGTATAGCTGTGTCAGTGTTGTGAACAACATACAGAATGGGCTGTGTGGGTGAGGTGTGTGACATATGTGCACAGTCTGATGGATGATACCAGCATTGTCACCGCTAGGTGAACATCCCTTTACCCATTAACTACTACCTAGGCTGTGGTCAACATTATGGACACTGTGTAAGGGATGGTGCTGTGCAGTCCACCCCCCGACTTGGTGACATCTCCAGGCCCCTTAGGTAGTCATATGAGGTTCCCATGTCATGTCAGGGTGCCATCCATGAGCACGGAGATCACTGGACAGGCATATACAGCACTGCAGTGACCAATATTGGATCACATACCACCTTTAAGGGGTAATGGCCATGCGTGGATGGGCGATACCAGCCTTCACAATCCTCACTTCCACTCTGCAGCATGCTGTCTACCTTGCAGAAAGACATTTGCTACACCATGATGATGGACATGCTACATGTCCATATCCTGATCTGTAAGACATATGTCATGGACAACCACCATCCTAATACTGGGATCGCCACAGGCTGGACAGATCCCTGTGCCATATATGTGACATACTCCTGCCATACCATGCAACCCAGTCCATCAAAGCTGCACATGTCATCCCAGTCATACATGGTGTGATGGCCGCATGGTAGATGTACTATCAACTGACTGGATCAGTAATGTGGCACTGATGCACCTTGCGGTGGCATAATGGCTGTCTGTTACAGCTTGGAAACTGTGCCCGCATATGCTATGGTTGATAACCATCCCTGCAAATGACGTCTGACTAGCCATTGTCCCATGTCTATCACATGTGCAACACAGGCGATCCGTGGCAGGATGTGGAACAGTTGTACAGTGCTGTGTAGATGTATATGGCAAAACACATGCATGTACAGGTGTCCATGCGTATGTGTGCATTGTCACTGCTCAAGTCCATTACGGCTGTGTCTGTGTTGATATGTGACATATACACAGCATCAAGGTCAACAGCATTACTTTGGACACATCCAGGCATGTGCAGATAGGTAAGAACACAAGTGCAGGCAGATAGACATGCCCACAGCAAGACAGCATTCACATGGAGTATGAACACTGTAATGAGGTGACACACATATATGGTGATGATATCCAATGCATAATGGGTGTGACATGTGTGTGACACAAACACATCAGTCGTGTCAGTGTCATGATGCTTTGCAAAGATAACTGTGCAGATGTAGTAGATGTCATAGAAATGTATGTGCAGCAGTATCTCTGTACATCTCTGAAACTGTGAACTGTCACCATCATTATGTCTTACAGATAATGCCCCATACACGCCTTCCAGCATACAGCCGCCAGGAGGATGATGTCCTCATCCCACAGCTCCATGAGAACTATGACTTGTTGTTCAGCCATGTGCCACAGCATGCCCAGCAGCGGGATGACCTGTGGCAGGATCTACGCAGGAGGGTGAACGATGTGGGTGGCCATAAACGCACCTACCAGCAGGTGCGCAGTCACTGCACTGACTTGATACGACATGCAAAACAGCGTGCCACTGCAATCACCAGGGAACAAGGTGGAACAGGTGGTGGGACACCAACCCAGCCCCCACTCACACACACCGAGGAGCTACTGGCCAGTCTGGGGACACCCAGGGAACAGCATCCACAAACACTAGCTGCCATCGTGGAGGTGGGTGTCTCCCAACCAATGAGCCTGGAGTTGCCTGGTAAGTCAGTACTGCACATATGGCTATTATATCCCATTTAGTTGCATGTGTCATTGTACATTATGTAAAGTAACGACATATGCAAGGTATGTGGACACACATGCTGCATACTACAGTATGCTACTCTGTGTATGCACACATGTGCATACTATATGCTATTACACAGGTGAATGTGTTAACATGCACAGTGCAACCTGTGGCTGTCTTACAGTCATGGATAATGTTCATACTGCTGTGTCACCCCTATACAGGTACTTCTGGCATGCCGCACAGGCATGAGTCCATTGCAGGTGAGACTGTCATCAGTATCAGGCATGTTACAGTGTAGATCTATTTGCCATGTGGCCAGTTAACACTTGCACACTTGATGTTTGTTCCAGTCACGATATACAGGTCGCATCACCCATCATTCACACAGGGCACCCATGTGCAATATATACAAATGAAATGATACACCGACTTGAAACCACAGTACTTGTCATTGTGACATGTGTGGTCAGCTGTGCATACAACGGTGGAGGTGTTCTACAATGGAGGCATATGTAGTATGCATTGGAACAACATGTGTGGTACGCACACAGTACCACACAGTGAGCTGTGATATGGGCAGCCCACACGTGTCACCATTGTGTCATATGCCCCTGCATTGGGTGTACACATTGTGATGTGCCACCTGACATGTCCCAGACACGTAGTGTTCTGTCTGCAATATTGTCACACTATCGCAAGTCCTATACCCCACATACCAAACATACAACCCGTTGTCTGCATAGCCCTGTGGATTGTGATATATCTGACATCTATGGGTGCATGTCATATGGGACAACACAGACATGTGAGATAGATGGCCATCACACACATTTGGCAAGCACATGTGCACACATGGCCATGGGGGATGGCCAGAGACATGTAGCCACACAGTAGATGGGATGTGTATACACCTTGTTGCACATTGTCCACACATGGTCCAATTATAGCCTTAGTTGACCGATTATACAGTTGATGTGGTACACTGGACATCCTAAATGCCTGTGCACAGCTACTGGATGTGTCACTGAAGTCTGCCATATACGATCTGTTGAACATCACGACTGTGTCATAGCATGCAGTTATGGCTATGCAATGTGTACATATTATGCATTCTACAGCAATATAGATGTCTCATGATGCCATGCAATTGTACAGTGTCTGTACTTCACACTGTATAGCAATGTAGATGGCTCACACTACCCTCCCATGCTCATGCACATTTGCTAAACATGCATTCTATCTGTAGGGCATACAGGCAACACTGCAATGTGAAGCCCATTATGATGCTGTACATGTGTCAGGACACCATTGTGTCAGACATGTATGCATGTTAATGCACATGTCAGCAGATTACATGTCAAGGTCACGTCAGCCATGTGTACTGTTATCCTGTTCTGGGCCACATGGTGTATCACGGGGATGCATGCATACTACCATGATTGTGTGAACTGCATGGCTACTGATATGACACCTGCTTGCTGTAGTGTGCACCCCAGGGAGGTATGCTTACTAACACTATCAATGTCTGAGCTGCCTGCCCTCTGCTGTATCACAGGCATGCTGCATGCCATCTGTCAAATCACATGCATGGTGTGTCTGTGTGTGTGTGTGTTTGTGTGTGTGCCTGTGTGTGTGTGTCTGTGTGTGTGTGTCTGTGTGTCTGTGTGTGTGTGTGTGTGTGTGTGTGTGTGTGTGTGTGTGTGTGTGTGTGTGTGTGTGTGTGTGTGTGTGTGTGTGTGTGTGTGTGTGTGTGTGTGTGTCTGTGGGTGTGTGTCTGTGTGTGGGTGTGTGTCTGTGTGTCTGTCTGTGTGTCTGTGTGGGTGTGTGTTTGTGTGTGTGTCTGTGTGTGTCTGTGTCTGTGTGTGTCTGTGTCTATTGTACTTTACAGTATTTCCTTGCATTCACAGGTGATGTAGGTGCGTTACCCTCCTGCGGTCCATCTGATGTTAGTGTCCCCACAGATACTAGCGGTGATGAACATATGCATGAGGTACAGGCAGGGTTGTCAGGGGCTGAATCTGTGCCAATGGTTACCATCCTAGCTATGCCCCCTCTTCCCCGCATACAGTTCTGCTGCCAACACATACAGCATCACCAGTGACCATAGAGGAAGGACAGTCAGCGTCTGTTAGCGTGGAACAGGAACATGTGGTGGCTACAGAAGGTGTGTCTACACACCGTGGTGTCAGTGTAATGACTGCAGATGTGCCACACAGGCATGTGGCCGGTGCTGCTTGTAGGAGGACCTCTGGCAGACATGCACCTGCAGGACAGAGTGCAGCAGCTGGTATCACCAGACACATGTTCCAGACTGTAATGGCGGCACAGGCACGTGCTGAACAGCAGAACAGAGAAGGGCAGAGGCTGCAGAGGCCTGCTATCCGTACCCTAAATGACAACATCCAGGCATTGGCAAATGCTCAACAGCAGATTGCTGATGTTCTGGATAGGCGATTGGGTGACATGGTCGGAATCCTTGACCATGGTATGGCAATCCGCGAGTGTGAGCTGTCTGTGCTGGAACATCTGGTAGGAGTGAGGCGTAGGCCACATGGACGTAGGCCAGCAACACCACCTAGTGTAGGTCGACGTGAGTGTGCCACCTCACATGCCCGCTCCCATAGTGCCGGTAGCAGTAGCAGTGCAGCTGGTGCTGCGCTGTCCACACCAGGACACAGCAGGCCACATGGACGTGGCCCTGGACATTCTCAGCGGGGACACGGTTCCAGCGGACATGTGTGATCGGACAGTAGCCACTCTGTACCTCTACCTGGTAGTGTCCGTGCAACCCCAGGCAGGCACAGGTCACGTGGCCGTGGACGGACACAGTGAGCTGTACAACCTGGTCTGTACAATCTGGAGCTGTCAATTATACCCCGTGTAGGCCTCACAAATGGCAGAACTGTGTACACACATACACGCACACAGCAAACACAACTGTAGGGCTCCACAACATCCACATGCATTCTGAACAGACATGTCCAATCAAATCACCGGCCCTTGCACACACACATGATGTCATCCATTGGTGCAGCCTATGCCCCTGGCAAACATATCACCCTGTGCATATGATGAAACCTGTGCCGCATCTCTGTCATCCACACCATCTGTGCAGGGATATGCTCAAATATTCTGATGCACAGGATGAACAGAATAGTGAGAGGTGTATGTAATATTACCTGTGTATGCATAGTGAGGGATGTGTATGTTGCAGTGGTTGTGTGTGAATACTGAGAGATGTGTATGTGACATAGGTTGTGTACTGTTGACATGCATCGGTCATACCATGTAGTTCAGGTGCAGCATGCATTGTGATGTGTTCACGGTATGTGTCTCGGTTACATCTGTAGCACCATGTTGGTTGTGATACCCTGGTTCCCTCCTATGGTGTACTTGCATGTGCCTACAGGTAGCAGTGTTTGCAGTCCCCCACGTGTAACTGTGGATTACTCACAGGCATGTCTGGCAATATCAGCATGCTACATGTACCCTCAACCTGACTGTTGGAAACACCAACATGACACAGATGTCCGCACATATACTGCACCTGACGCATGTGGTCAGTGCCACAGGCTACACTGGACAGAGATGTGACATACATAGCAGGACACATTACAGGTATGGTGACGTGGTGCAGGGGTTGTACACAGCGGTCTGGCCAATGATGATGTGAGGTGTCACTTGGTAGCTGGAGGCCACACTGTGTAGCAGTAGGACCCTGTAACAGTACGGGAACATGGCCACATTCACGGGGTGTACACCACTATAACGCACACCCCATAGTGTTCAGGTGGAGACCCTTGCCTATGTGGTCATCACCCTCACAGTACTATGCACCCACACGACATGTCACAGACAAGGAACATGCACAGGTAGCCAGTATGGCTGGGACCTATGGCATCAACAGGGTAGTGCACTGCATCACCATTATGGGTTAGTCACCACGTGCGGTTAGTGATCATTTCTCACTGTATATTAGCATACACCCTCACACCAAGCACCAGACATACATACATACACACACACACTGTGGTGACCACACATGTGTATACGGACAGCCGACTTGTGTGATGCACCACACCGGCCGACGTCATGCTTCCCACACTGACATATGTACAGATCTCTACAATGGTGTACAGGGATGTGTAACAACTGGGACATAATCCCCACGATATGTGGCATCTCTGGTCACACATTCGGACACACATGGCAGTGCTGGGAATGATACACCTGCCATATGATGACATGTTTGATAGACATGCAGCGGTATTGATTGCATTATGTGTACCAACGCTATGTCTGGCAATTGTGCTGCTATATGCACACGGGAGGTTGTAGGTGTTACAGGTGCCATTTGACATATAGTTGGTAACACCTGACCGCTGTGTATGCGTTATGTCAGCACCGTCACGTAACAGTGACATAGCGTACTGTTTGCACACGGCATGATAGGATGGTGTGTGACACAACTGTGAGCCACCCCCTGCACACATACATCTACTCAGGTGGTTCACCACTTTATGTACACACATCCCTCCATACGTGCTGTTTGTATGTCACCGTATACAGGTGTCAATGATGGGGCTGCATTGCGACTGCATGTCGTAGTTAGGTGCAACTATGTTACGGACATAGGCCACTGCACATGCATGGTTGCTGCATGCACAGTACAGATGTCACATGTGTCTCCTGTTGCCATGTTTATATGCATTGCTATTGTTGGACATGTGTGTTGCCATACATAACACATGGACTGTGGTATGATATCACGGGTGTCACAGGTGACCAGTACAAGGGTATGTGTCCTGGTCAACATTGCTACCCCCTGTAGTGTGAGCATTCAACAGACATGGACCCACCTTCCATTTGCATGCGTAGCATTGCTTAGGCCACTGTTATGCATGAGGTACATCAAAGGCTATGCTATGTATGTATGTTTTGTGTGTGCAGTCCTTGCACACATCCACACAATCACATGTATGACATATCCAGACATGTGTTCATTGGTATACAGCAACAGTCATGTGTCACAGCTGTGTAAGGGCTGTGGTATGTCTTGAGCTGGCCTGTTCATGTATACTGGTATCGTTGCAATGCATAACACCTGTTGGATCCCTGCCGGTACATGTGTACTCTGCACAGCTGGTGTACACCTCTGTACAGCCCAGTGGTCATGTGTCACATGGTGTTGTGGTACTGTAAGGCTGTGTATTGCTGCACCGACGACATGGTGATGACTTGACAGCTACAGTGTACACTGCAGTGTGTATGTGTGTGACCTGCACCTGTGACAGCTGTGATGGCAGCTGAGTGTGTACAGGTCACTGTATGTGTGTGACCGCCCTGTGCGTGAGGACAGTTATACCTTACTGTGCCCTTCTGTACTGTGCCCTTCTGTGTGTACACTCGATCTGCATGCACGGCAGCCCTTTGCAACAGCTAAGTGTGTGAGCATGCCCAGTATGCTGTTGTGTAGATGGACACACAGTACAGTCCATGTATGCAGTTGTATAGATGGACACACGGTACAGTCCAAACTGAGACCTTCCGTGTTTACACTCCATCTGCATGCAAGACGGCCCTTTGCAACAGCTAAGTGTGTGAGCATGCCCAGTACGCCGTTGTGTAGATTGACACACAGTACAGTCCGAACTGACGTATATTACCAGGTGTGCGGCCATGGCCAGTGACACCTTGTGTCGGTGTTGTCCCTCTGTGCATGGGCATGGCCGTTGACATCCTGTATTGCCATGGTGGTCATCCAGGCAACAGATTTCCGTATTCAACATCAGAATGGATGCCTACCGAGTACACACTGGGTAACTATCTTGAAGGGTGTACTGTCTGTGGTGCGTACTGTGTCTATGTATTGTTGTTGTAGTGCTCCATACATGTATACTTGTCCCAAGTACACCACTGCCATGTGTTTGTGTACGTCTACCGTGGGACAGTGCTATGTCTGATCGTACACACTCTATACAATCCCTGCCGGCATCCTGGCATTTGGGATGATGACACGCGCCTAGAAGAATGCCTGTGGGACTGCTGTGTTTAGTAATCTCGGTAGCACGTTCTGTGAATGTGTTATGCTGTAGTGTGATAAGGTAGTTAGGTGTAAGTTCGATTCCCAGTTCTGCCAAGTGTGTGTGTGTGTGTGTGTGTGCGCGCATGCTCCCGTCCGCCTGGGGACTCAGGTTATGCTTTTAGACGCTTCACACCACAGATGTATCCTGCTGACGTCTTTGACTTTGCGGATGTTGACACGCACCTAGAAGAATGCCTGTGGGACTGCTGTGTTTAGTAATCTCGGTAGCGCGTTCTGTAAATGAGTCATGCTGTAGTGTGATAGAGTAGTTAGGTGCAAGTTCAATTCCCAACCCTGCCAAGAGTGTGTGTGTGTGTGTGTGCACATGCTCCCGTCCGCCTGGGGACTCAGGTTATGCTTCAACAATTTTTGTTAAGTCCAGGAACATTGAAAGCATCAAGGCTGAGTTGCCACTCTAATTCCCTGACCTCTAACAGTAAAGAAGATGGAAATTGTAACATATCTTGTATTTTGAAATTGAAAAGCCTCTTGAGGTAAAACACATAATTTTTACAGCATGAATATAGACTTATGTCTTGTTTCTTATAGTTTTCCATATTAATGGATGTTGATTAGGTATGTTTTTATTATGTCCATATTCAACTCTTTTAACTTTTAGGATGTATATACACATACATATATGCAAAAATCTTTTTTGTGATATATGCAAGATAGCCAATTATTTAAATCTTTATGCTGGAGTATTTTTGCTTCTTACATTTTAACTTAGATTTTAATATAATATTCTTTTCATTGTGTGGTTGCAATATGACATTTACTATTGTCATTACATACTTTTACAGACTTTTTATTTTGATTTGGGGTCTTGCTTTTACATAATTGACCCATGGTTTATGTCTACGACATACCAATTTAAGTAACCACGCCTTTTTTAGTTTAAATTTGGCGCGCTATTATGTTTCTGTTTAATCCTCTGAAGAAGTTACTGTCTGTAACAGTAATGAAAACGTACTGTGTTACATTGAATAAACTTACGTTCAGGATTTATATTGCGGCTCCCGTGGTTTTTTCAGCTACCTTATTTCCACAGTTTGGTTTTGCTTTTTTGTTTTTCGTTTATTAAATAGAACATGTTGGAGGGATACATTACTAACTCACAGACTTCCCTTGCTTTGGAACAGGCTCCCAACCGACATTAAGCCGAGTCCCTCACTGAGACTCTTCCAGAGGAGCCTTGATGAGTGCATGTGAAACTGAACTGTCACACTATGGATCACTTCATCAGCTCTACTACACAGAGGCCTAGGGAACTAACTCCATGGGTGGTGATAGCTGCACACTCTGGCCATACTAATATATGCCTTCAGGCAGATAGCCTATTACCTACCTATGTACCTAAATATATATAAATAAATATATATATATATATATATATATATATATATATATATATATATATGTAGGGGGAACACAGTATAATAAGCCAAAGATGGATGGGCAGAGATGTGTGTAAGAGGGTGACCATGACAGGGAGCCATCAAGGACTGTCCCATCCAGCACACATCCCAATGGCACGAAAGAGATGAGGTGCACATCTCTCCCACTGTACATAACAGCCACCAGTATCTGTAAGCATTACAGTGTATGTGCTCCATGTGCCTGCTGTACAACATGACTGTACAATGAAGTACACATCTGCTATCTGTAGACATGTACCTGTCACATAGGTTCATAGGTATGTAGTAGACTATCTCTACGAAGGCATATATCAGCCTATGCAAGTTGTGCAGCTTTCACCACACCATTGGGTAGTCTCCCAAGGCCTAGTTCTAATAGGTATTACCCTAAATCCCTTTCTAGTGGGGCTGCTGATGTGATGCCTGGCATGAATTGTCTGTTTCCCATCCACTCATCAAGGTTCCAATTGAAGAGTGTCAGCAAGGGGTTCTGTCTGATGTACATTGGGACTCTGTTCCACAGTAAGGCAAGTGTCTGGGATGGTAATCTATCCCACCAGCATGTTGTATTCATCGTTGTGATGAGGTTCATATCCCTGGAATGTGTAGGGCGACTCAATGTTGTTATCTGTAGATGGAGCATGTTCAACAGTTAAGTGTTGGACATGGCTCTGTATGTTAGGTAGAGTGTGCCTCTGAGTAGGCAGTACGCAATGAAGAACAGATTTAGTTTTACCAGCTGTGCTGCATAACACAACTGTTTGAGGTCAGTAATCCTCTTGGTGAGGTACCTATGTGGTCTCTACAGCTGCTGGATATGCTAAGTCGAGTACATCAAAAATGGTGCACTGTACTCAATGATGGGTCTGATGACATAAGAGTAGAGTGCCAACACTACCTCTTTGGATCCTGATGCAAACCCTTTGTTGATAAGGTGGGCCACATAGGATCTCCCAATCACGTTGGCAACATGTTTGTCAAAGGAAAGATGACTATCTACTTCTGTTCCAAGATCCCTTATCACCTTGTCATTTTTAAGGGGTTAACACCTATGTGGTAGTTTGTAGGTATTTTGTTTTCAACAAAGAGGATCACTATGCATTCCTCCACAGTGAGCTTGAGGCCATGATTCTGACACCACACATCTGTCTCACAGTGTCCCTTCTGGAGAATATGTCTGCCTTCTGGGGAATCTATTATGGCAAACACTTTGCAGTTCCCAGCAAACTTAGTCAACGACAACCCTCCTGTGTTGGCATGTACATTTGAGAAGTCTATACCAAACAGGAGGGACCCCAGGACTGCACCTTGGGGAACACCAGTTGTTACCGGTGTAGAGTTTGACATGTAGCCAGCAACTCTTAATGTGTGGAATCTATCTGTGAGCCAGTTTGCAATCCATCTTTTGATGTATGGATTCATGGCCAGGCTGGTGAGTTAATCTATGATACCTGACTGGGGAATGGTTTCAAAGGCCTTAGCAAGGTATAGGTAGGCTGTGTTGATTCATTTCAATCATCTGTAGCCTGGGTAACTGTCAAAGAAATCCTCCCAGTTCAGGAGGCGTGGTCTGCATTTGACAAAGCCAAACTGGGTGTGCTCAACTGTGTGAAGGTTCCCAATCTCTGTATTGTTGATTTCCATTATGATTGGCTCCATTGCCTTGCAGAACACACTCGTCAGGCTCATAGAGCATGAATGCCAAGGGGTTTTTGTGGCCCCACCCCTGTGGTGTGTGAAGAACCTTGCTGTGCAACATTCTATGGGTACATATCCTGTAGAGAGCATGTAGAGAGAGGTGTAGGTATCCTTGATGAATATGGATACATCCTCACCCTATGTGCTATGATTCAGGTCCTGATGTTGGAAGGTATGGAATGAGTAGTATCCTGGTAGTGCTGGTGTGCTGTCTGGAGCCTTGAACTAGGTTTCTGTTACTGCACAGATATCAATATTCTCCATAATGAGAAGTGCCTCGAGTGTGTGCATCTGGAGGCTGAGACTTCTGGCAATGAGTAGCATTTAGCTCACGTTGTGGTTATTTGTGTTGGTTACGGGGTTTGGTTTGTCCTGAGTGACCGGTGTTCCACACCCGAATTCAGTGCCTCATTGGTCCCATCTGACCATAAGCTAATTATCCTACATATCCACATTCTGGACCCACACCCCCATTAAGGAAACCACGTTAAAAAATGTCTCCAAAGCCAACTTCATGCTTCTTAAGACAGAAGTGCTGAACTGCAGGACACCCTTGCAGATGGACAATACAGTTACAACTACTGAATCCTTCACAATTGCACTTTATCAGCACTTACATGACTGCATGCATCGTGCTATCCCAAACTGAACCAATATGCTATCCTCCAAGTAAAGGAAGCCAATCTGGTGTTCCCCTGCCATAAACAAACTGCACAACAGAAGGAAGAAACTGTTGCAAAAGATTGTAAAATCCCATGAGTGGAGGAGCTCCATGGTCAACATCAGTAAGAAGCTGTGATCCCTGATAAAATCCTCCAAAGCTAGTTATGAAAACAAAATTGACACTGATTCTAAAGACAGCCACGAAGCATTCTATAGCTATGTCAAGAATCTCAATGGCAACACTCATATCTGCTCTGAGTTACAGCACAATGGCACTAAATATACAGATCCAACTGATATTGCCAACATTCTGGCAGATAGGATCAGTGCTAACTTTACCCCCCTCTCACCCATGAAAGAGCACATCTCTATAATGGAAGACTGCAAAGTTGCTGTCATCATGGCTGCACAGGTAAAAAAACACTCTCCAAAGCCAGGGACACAGCATCCATGGGACTAGATAACATCCCAGGCTGTGTTCTACACAAACTACAGAACGAACAGGCACTATACTTATGTACCATGTTCAGTCATAGCCTCACCTCAGGCTTTGTGCCTGCTGAATGGCGCACAGTGACGGTTATCCCACTACACAAGGGGGGAGCCACCACGGACCCCAGAAACTAGCGCCCCATTAGCCTGATGAGCCTGCTCTGCAAGGCCATGGAATGTATCATCATATAACTTATAAAAAAAGACATTGGTAATCTCCAAACTCTGGACCACAACCATGTTGGGTTTGTAAAATGCAGATCATGTCTTCTAAACCTGACAGACAAAATTGAAGCAGTCACCAGAACTGTAGACAAGGGTAAGGTGGTTCACACAGCCTATGTAGATCTTGCCACGGCTTTCAACACCATCCCCCACTCTGGAATTATAGATAAACCCACTAAACGATGTATAAATTGCTATGTCACAAGATGGGTTGCCAACTGGCTCACTGACAGAACACACACTGTGAAAGAAGCAGACTCCAAGTACGACTTTGGACCAGTGACGAGTGCAGTACCACAGGGCCCAGTCCTGGGTCCTGTCCTGTTTTGTATCTACTTCCCTGAAGTAAACTTTAACATGGAAGGTCTGTGGCTATTGAAGTTTCCAGATGACTGCAAACTAGGAGCCATAATTGAAACTACTACAGATGTGGACATCCTACAAAAGGGCCTCACTGAGACAGATGCCTGGTGCCAAAGCCATGGCCTCAAGCTCAATGCCAAAAAGTGCATTGTCATTCCCTTTGGTAAAAACTCAGTAGCCATGAACTACAACATAGGCGGTAGTATACTTAACACAGAAAGTGTGATAAGAGAGCTTGGGTCACAGGTGGACAGTGGACACACCTGTGATAATCACATCCCCACAGTAATCAGGAAATCCTTCTACGTGGCACACCACATCACAAAAGGTGTCTCATGCAGAATAGAAGAGGACATTGTTCCCCTCTACTCATAACTCACTAGATCCATACTAGAGTACAAAGCCCCTTTTGCTATGTACCTCACTAGGCATCTACAACAACTGGAAAGCCTGCAGAAATACCTTACAAAGAGATTTAGTGGCCTGAAATACATGTCATACACAGACTGTCTCAAAATGCTCCAGCTGTACTCTCTCGCATATTGCCTACTCAGAGGTGATCTCTGCCTAACATACAAAGCTATGTCAAACACAGAGCTGTTGGACATGCTCCACTTAAAACACTCACAATCCATCTGATTTTCGGCCCCAAAACCCAGAGTGAAATACAAAAGGAAGGGGTGTATCCATTTACCTTATGGATACCCACACCTTCAGGTTAGCGGCATAGCATGAGGCCTTGGAGACCATGCAAGTGCAACTAACATTGGGCAAAGCTGCTTTTCAGATTGTAGCCTGCTACAGATCACCTACCTTGTCTCAGGAACCTCACTCAGTAACACTGGAAAATATAAAGGTCCTACCAAACACCATTATATGAGGAGATTACAACTACCCAGACATTGACTGGGGGAATTACTCGTATACAACGTTCTTTGCCCAATGCTTCCTAGAGTTAAAAATCTCAAATTCCCTGGAACAGCTGGTCACCATGCCCACTAGAGGTGACAACATACTGGACCTGATCATCACCAACATGGGGTACCAGTGTTTCACACCAGAGATAAACCCCTCACTGGTAATATCAGACCATAAAGTAATCACACTGGACATCCACATCCCACCCCCCCCCCCACAGTCTAGGAAACCACTGTGAAGAAATTTTCAAAAGCAAACTGCACACTTCTCAAGATCAAAGTGGAAAGTTCCAAAGCCCCCTTGCTATAGGATAATGTTATACAATCTGCAGAATCATTTACAAGTGCATTCTATGAGCATCTACAGGGATGCATGGATCGAGACATCCCAAATAAAACCAAGATGCACTCCTCCAAAAAGAATAAACCAATCTGTTGGTCATTGCCCATAAATAAGCTATACAACAGAAGGAGGAAACTAACACATAATAGAGCAAACTTCACAAAAGGAAAGGCATCACTGATCATTATTAGGAAGAAACAATGATCGCTCATAAAATAATCCAAGGCCAGTTTCTAAAGACAAATTGCCAAGGAATATAAGAATAACAACCACAAAGCCTTCATTAGCTATACAAAACATTTAGGTGGCAACTCTCAAATATGCTGTCAGCTACTGCAAAATGGCAAACAATACAGTGAACCAACTGACATTGCCCACATCCTGGCAGACAAGTTCAGTGCAAACTTCACCCCCCCTCACCCCCAAAAGGGCCTGTGTCCATCCCAGAAGAATGCAGAGCCCCAGACTTCATGGACATGGAGGTAAAAACATCCCTCTCCAAAGCTAAGAACACAGCATCAATGGGACTGGATGGTGTTCCAGGGTGCGTCTTACACCAGCCCCAAGAGGAACTACGCCCTCACCTACATTCACTGTCCAGACTCAACCTTACCACAGGCTATGTACCCAAAGAATGGCATACAGCAACAGTCATCCAGCTCCACAAAGGTGGTGCCACAACAGAACCTGGAAACTATTGCCGATAGGCCTACTCAGCCTGGTCTGCAAAGCTATGGAGCAAATTATCATGGAACCCATAAACAGAGACATTGGGACCTCCAGATACTGGACTATACCCAATTTGGCTCTGTTAAAGGCAGATCCTGCCTCCTAAACCTAGTTGACTTCTTTGGAACAGTTACCAAGGACATAGATGGAGGTGAAAGTAGTCCACACAGCCCACCTGGACCTCACTAAGGCCTTTGACACCATTCCCCACTCTGCCATCATGGACAAGCTTACCAGCTTGAACATTAACCCCTATGTCACAGGATGGGTGGCCAACTGGCTCACAGATCAAACACACATGGTCAGAGTTGTGGGTGCCATGTCCAACTCTAAACCAGTCACAAGTGGCATCCCACAGGTCTTGGTCCTGGGACCCCACCTGTTCAGTAGATACTGCTCAGAGGTACAGGCAAGCAAGGGAGGAGTATGGCTGACCAAGTTTGCAGATGACTGCTAACTCTGGTCCATAATCAACTCTACGGCTGACACAGACATCCTCCAGAAGGGTCTTACAGAGACAGATACCTGGTGTCAAAACAATGCCCTCAAGCAGAATGCCAAAAAATGCATAGTCATCCCCTTTGGATAAAACAAAGTGCCCACAAATTACCACATAGGTGGTAATCCAGTATGTACAGAGAATGTAATCATGGACCTGGGGACCCAGGTCGATAGTAAACTCTCCTTGGATGATCACATTGCCAAAGTGTTTAGAAATTCCTTCTATGTAGCCCACCTAATGTCACCTAATGTAACCCACTTTGTCAAGTCTGATGATGTCACAATCCTACAAATATACCTGTGGAAAGGAGAACTCCCAGGAATGTGTATAGTGCGTTGTGTAAATGTGCACTGCGTTAGTGTCATAAAGTAGTTAGGTAGGGGGTTGAATTCTACACTTACCAACTGTATGAGAGAGTGTGTGTGTGAGGAGCAATCTTTTTGAAGACTACTGAAACACCTTAAAAGTGGTATAATCATCTTTGTCAAGTCTGATGATGTCACCATCCTACAAATATACCTGTGGAAAAGAGAACTTTCAGTAATGTGTATAGCACGTTGTGTAAATGCGTATTGCTCTAGTATTATAAACAAGTTAAGGAGGGGCTTGAATCCTGCACTTGCAAACTGTTTGAGAGTGTGTGGGTGTGTCTCCTTGGAGAGGCGCAACCTTTTTGAAGACTACTGAAACACCTTAAAAGTCGTATACTCATCTTTGTCAAGTCTGATGATGTCACCATCCTACAAATATACCTGTGGAAAGGAGAGCTTCCAGTAATGTGTATAGCACATTGTGTAAATGTGTACTGCTGTAGTATCATTAAGTAGGGGTTTGAATCCTGCACTTACCAACTGTATGAGAGTGTGTGTGTCTCTCCTTGGAGAGGAACAACCTTTTTGAAGACTACTGAAACACCTTAAAAGTGGTATACTCATCTTTGTCAAGTCTGATGATGTCACCATCCTACAAATATACCTGTGGAAACAGGAGCTCCTAGTGATGTGCATAGCATGTCGTGTAAATGTGCACTGCTGTAATATCATAAAATAATTAGGTAGGGGTTTGAATCCTGCACTTGGTGACTGTGTGTGTGAGACACTGTTGATCATCGTGTCGTGGGTTTTGCTTTTACTACTGTATGACATATCACAATGACAACAGTATGTGCCTTACACGTCAGGTAGCTGTGTGGCAAATACATATACATACATGTGACCACAATTATTTCATAGGTGGGAACTCTGCTTTCTCCATGAACACATCTGTTATCTTTGCCAGAGTGTGCTGCTGCTTTCCAGACCTTAGGTCACATCTGTATGCTTGTGACATGCCTAGCCACTGCAGTGATCCCTGGCCTACGTCATCCGTTTCATATACACTCATTACGGTTTCTATTGAATAGTGTGAGTGAGGGTTTATGCCTGAGGTATATTTGAAACCTGTTCAAAAGCAGCAATGTCTGTCAAAGATGGCTATTTATTATAGGTATGCAACAACCTTTATGGATATGCATGCAGACCCCTTATTGCTTATGTGATCCACAGAGGGATTTCCAAAACCCTTTGGAAATGTGATTATCAAAGAAGATATGACTTAACACATGGCTCTATGTATACATTGGTACCTGTTCCACATTTTGGGGGCTACTACCTATGTGGTATTCTGGGGATACTATGTTTTGTAAAAGTGGATGACCATGCTTTATTTGGCTTATAGCTTTACAGCATGGGTTTGACACCAGGTATCTGTCTGTATGATACCCTTTTGGAGGATGTGTGTGTCATCTGGAGAATGCATTATAGCCCACAGTATGCATTGCCAAATGTGGCCAGACATATCCCTACTGTGTTTGCTTGTACCTAAGAAAGCTATATGCCAAACAGGAGTGGTCCCAAGACTGAGTGCAGGTGAATACCACTTGTTACTGGCATAGAATAGTACTTGAAGGCTGCAAATGTTACTGTGTGTCCTACATCTGTGTGTCAGTTATCAAGCCATCATCTAACAATTGTTTATCGTCAGGCTGTTGTGGTTATGTATACTACCAGAATGCAAACCAATGACAGATAGTAACAACAGTATCACCCACAGCACAGTGTCAAACCGTGCCATACACACATGTGTACTCAAGTTCCAAAATGTGTGTAGTACAATGCATACTGGCCACCAATAGAAACTATGGAATGTTAACACTGTCTAATACAGGGCATGTCACCCTGCCCATGTGTCCAATATGCACATACATGCAGACAGTGCACCTCAACCATGTTCACAAATGTACACCTGCAAATCTGTGCTGCACACATCCCATACTTGCTGTCCACTCTATAACACATGCTGACAAAACTACACACATCAGCCAAGTGGCACATGGGCAGACAATACACAATTGGAATAAACACTGGTGTAAACAATACTACATTGATAATTATAGCTTTAATGCATTATGCCTGCTCAGCTACACCTTCAAGGATATCATTACACTTTACTGCTGACAACATGCTACACATTAAAACATTGTTATACTGTAATAAAGTCACGCTGTGCATCAGCACCATGTTAGCCTGTTCCTGCATCAATGTTACAGATGACAGGTGGTGGCACAGGTTTCATCATATGCACAGGGTGTGTTGTTAGTTTGCCAGAGGCCTACATAGAGCCATACAATTGACACATGTGTGTGAGTGTGTGTGTGAGGGCCAAGAGTACTGTTATGGCCCAATGTGGATGTAATGTGTGCGGGTATGTGTTTGCCCTAGGTGTCTGGTTTATGTGTGTGTGTCTGCATGCACACAGTTTCACCATGTGGCTGCCATATACGGGGAATTTTGGGACAGCTACAAACTGTACCTGGCAGGTTTTACAGATCACCGTCTCTGGCCACGGCTAAGGGACCTGTGCCTGGCAGGGGTGCTACAGACAGTATCAGGTACTAATCCAGACTGGGTACGATCCTCAGAGGTTGACATATGTCCACTGGATCCAGGTCCCTGCTGGGACTGGCCAGAGCCACGTGCACGTGGTCTTCTAGGACGGTCTATGGACAGCCCCCCTCCAACATTGCTGGGGCTGGTACTGGCACTACGGGAGCGGCTATGACTTGATGGATGTCCACGGTGACTGCCAGCTGATGATGTTGCTGGCATATGTCCACATCGATGTCTCAACCATCCTGCACTGTCCTGACACATGGACATGACATTGTGGAGGACATCTAATGTCTCACCCCAATGTCTATCAATGACCTCAGTGTAATTACTTATGGCACCTGCTAGGTCATGGATACTGTCATTTACAGAGGTGTTATGAGCCCTCTGTGCCCATAGTCCATGTCTGGTGTACCGCTCCATACGTGCCCGTGCCTCCATGACAGCCTGGAACATGCGTGTGGTTGTAAGAGTTGTGGCACATCTGCCAGGGGCATGATGACCAGCAGTGCTCTGACGAGAACCCCTGGGCATCTGCCTATGTGGTACCATTCCAGACATCTGGCTATGGCTGCTGTGTCCTGATGCATGTGCCATAGATACCACACTGTGCTGGCCAGTGCCAACTGTACACTGTCCCTCTGCTAAGGGCATTGGTGATGATGGATGTACAGGCAGTATGACTGTGTGCATGAATGGGGTGGAAACTTGTGTACTGTCAATTGGTGGGCCAACAACAGACCCTGACAAACCTGCCTGTGCCTCAGCATGCCTATCCTCATTATCACTATCTGTGTCAATGACATCAGGTTCCCTGCTGCACTGAACCAGCCCCACCTCAGCACCTGTGAGAGGAAAACAAGAAACACGCTTTAAGACCTGTACATGATGTCAGACCACATGCACACATGCACATGCACACATGCACATGCACACATGCACATGCACAAATGCACACATGCACACACACAAATACACTCCTCACTAAAGCAGGCAGACACACACACAGACACACAGACACACACACACACACACACACACACACTCACACACACACACACACCACCAGCAATCTCAGAACATACTCAATAGCAGTTGGTGGGGTACAGTATCACAAGCAAAACAGTCATATCACACATGTCATCAGGCAGGACATGTGGTGCTCAACAGCATGCAGTGCAAGTGTAGACAGTCCTTGTTACTAACAGTATACATGGCTTTGATGCATGTGTTTTGTTGTTCGATGATTGGCCTCCTCCTGGAACACAATGCATACATGGATACAACATTGCTGTGCAAGTATTCAAAACTCTGTAATGTACTGTGTACCATCACTCACAGGTCTACATACCATGGCTGGATGTGTATCTGTGTATCACATAGATATCCAATTCTGATTAGAGCCTCTGTGTCTTTAGCAAATAATTGCGGACACAGTTTTAGTTCATGCATGATGTGTAATACACACAAGATCAGTGGTGCATGTATAACTGATGGAATACCATTGGTCCACATACCCAATGTACAGTAGGTATGGTGAGTGTAGATCATATTGTGGACATGCCACTGTCATCCATGACATGGCATGCTAAAACACAACTGCAAACTTAAACATCCCACATACCCAATGTGTGTCACATGACCTCGCCACTCAATAGCATCACAAGACATATATGTGTCAGTTCTGCAAATGGTGATTTGTATGCATATTGTTTAGAGGTGCATATGTTTGCACACATACAACATTGAGATGTATAGCAATGAAAGCTATGTATAGTACTGTGGTTACAATAACTGGATGGGGTGTAGTACCATAAGCCATCATCATGAAGCATCATGTGGTTACTCAAGGCTACAAATGTGTCCCAAACCAGCACCTATCATACTGTACCGGAACTGCACTACCATGGCTACATTCACCATTTCACAACCAGTTGTTACATGGGTTTGTAAGGAGGCCAATAAGGAGCATTCCCTAATATGAATGTGTTGTGTGTTGCAGAGTGTTTCACTGTCCCATGATAGGCCTCTACTCCTCAGGTATATTATGTGTGCTGTGTGGATGACCTTAGGGATACTGGAGTGTGATTTTACAGAGGGTTTGTGAATCCTTCATGTGTAGCATGTTAACATGTTCTGTTTATGACATAGTTGTCTATGTTGTGTGCATGTTGTGTATCGACTCTGCCTATCCAATGGTCACTACAGTGTAGCCACATTTGTTTGAGATGGTCTGTGTATTACATGTGTTTGAGGCAGCTAATCACATTAGTGAGATGTGCGTGGTCTCACAGCAAACATGCACAGCATGCATTATCGGTAGGTGTGTTACATGTGTACATGGCCTACACCTTAACTATGACATGCGCTTTTTATTTGTAATAATAAATGTAGAACACACTCACCAGCATCTGTCCGCTGCCTTGCTGTCACACCAAAGGGACCTACATAGATATGAGACAGTTTGTCAGTTGCGACAACTGTGGCATTGCTACTGTGGGTTTGCAATCTTACAGTAGAACAACAGTTTACATTCACAGGCCTACAGATTATGTTACAAATGATCAGTATTGCACAACAACAGGCTCCACATCTTCTAACTACAAAGTACACATCTCACATATGCATGATCTACCAATAGAGGTAACAGTAGTCTACAGATATGCCATGTTACCTGCATGCTCCATGTGTTCTTGCTGGGTGGCTCCAACCTCCATCATGGTAAATGTCTGCTGCTGTTGTTGTTGGGCAGGTGTCACCAGGCTCAGGAGCAGCTCCTCCACTCTGGTGAGGGGGGGATGGATGTTAACCCCACCACCTGTTGCAAGGTGTTGTCTCAGTACATCAGAAGCACGCTGAAGGACATGTCTAAATAGATCACTGCAGTGGTGGCGTACCTGCTCATACGTCTGGTTATGCAGGCCTACCTCATTTACCCTCTGGACAACATCTTGCCACATTGCAGTACGCTCCTGCTGGTCTTGGCTGCTTCTGGAGAATAGTAGGCTGTAGTGCTGAATCATACAGCTGGTAAGAATCTCATCTTCAGCACTACTGTAGCTAGGATTTCTATGGTGTGCCATGATCCCTGGAAGACATAAACAAAAAATATGTATGAGCAAGTCATATGGCACATTTAACATTATACAGTACAGATATCACTGAACTGCCATATATAGCAACCTGTTAGCTGACTGAGATAAAACACTTTCACTACCACTTATCAGTGCACACCCCACAACTGCTTGAAATTGCCTGGCATTCTCTATATAATAAACCATGTTCTGCACAGCAACAAAATAAAATCACTATATAAGACTATACAAGAGTACCTGGCACACTGTATGTAACACAATGCACCACCTAGCCACAGCAGATATAGATCAAGCCAATGCATAAAGAAATATGTCATCCATCGCAATGTTTGTAAGGTCCAGTTACAGTATTACTATTATACCACACAACTTGTTGATGGCAAACCCGTGGCCAAAATATGTGCACAATTGTGAATATAGGTGGCATACTGCTGTAGTAAACTATAAAAGTTGCTAGATATGCTGTTATATGTTGTAACACACATAGGACAGAGGACGTGTTACAGGCATACCCACACACACATCAGACATAATTACAAGACAGAAAGGTATGGCAACCCAGATAAGCTTTACGTGCGTACCATACAGTACTGTGTGTCAGTACTTACAAAATCTTAAGCTTGAGGAATGTAATCTCTGATGACTACAGGGACCACACAAAACAGTGGTTCCAAGAATTGTGGACATACACTATACTTTGCTGTTTAGGCCCAGAGCTTCAAGTAGTACTACAGTACATACAGGATTTGGAGTTAACATCAGTACCAATCAATAAGCATACATGTAGTGCTTTAGCCTCCAATGACACACACCAGTTAACACCAAGGGACTACATCAGACTGTATGCCATAGTGCTTTATCTGCCTAGCAACAGCATAAACAGCTTTTGCTGGGATCAAAGCAAGGACCCATAATACCATGACAGAAACAGTTTCCCACTAAGCTATCCCACAAATACACATCTTTGACATATTCACCAACACATTGACCATCACACTCAGTCAACTTTACATAGAATCTATTGCAACAAGTAGATGTGGGTGTGTATGAGTATATATGACTCTGTGTGTGTGTGTGTGTATATATATATATATATATATATATATATATATATATATATATATATATATATATATATATATATATATACACATCCATTGGTGTACATATACATATACATATAGGCACATATACAGTCCACCTTTCATGGTGGGAATATCAATTATACAAAGGATGTGAGGTATACAGTAATGTAATAATATCACACAGTCTTGTGAGAAATGCATTGAAAGTGTTCACAGCCCAGGTAGCTTTAGCAGGCCTCACTGGCTGCAACATTGCAAACTGAACAAAACACCCACAGTGTTTAACCACCACATGTCATATACCAGCACTGTATGCTGTCTTGTTTGACACACACTAAAACCTACATACAAATATGCACATAACAACCTTCACCAACATATATATGTCCATCCTTCACAAACAGTTGCAATATGTCCCTTGCTCTAAGAAAAACATGCAAAATTATATCACTTTAGTTACAGTTTACATCACAGTCGCCACTGAAACTATAGTTGTAAATATTATACATCACTTATAAACCATCCAGCCGTTGTCAGTTAAGCATTATATAGCTCATTCAAATCCTGCCTCAAACCTTGTTCTTGCTCTGCATATATTGTTCCCACAATTCTCATTTTTTCCTAAGTAGTTTGCTCCTTCCCTTTTCTAAAGATGCCAATTCCAGTTGTTTTATCTGTTACTATATTCACTACTTCTAGTAAAGTTGGCCTACACTTTGATTTCCATTTTCTAGTAATTGCTTTTTTTGCCAGCCACCATAATTAGACTCAGCAAGCCTTTACTATGTCTAGGCAATTACGATTCTGTAGCATAACTCAAAAAAATCATCTCGCCATTCAGTCCAATCTGCTTATCCAGCATCTCCAACAGAGCGATCTGCAGGGAATCCCAAAAGTCTGCCAGCTCAACACACTTCCAAAAAATATATTCCCAGCTACATCTTCCTTGCCAGTCACACCTCCAGCATTTGCTATCCACCTGAGGAAAAATTCTTTGGAGTCTACTTGGGGTATAAAAATACCTATGTAAAAACTTCCAGGCAAAGATCCTAAATCTTCAAGACTTTGTTGCATATTTGGGAATATACATATATCCCCCAGTGTCTCTTTGTGAATTGCTATCCAATCTCTTTTCCCAATCCTTTCTTAGCTCCTCTGATTGATTCTTATAATTATCATGCACTATTTTATATGTTTTACTAATTATTCCTTTTTTAATGGCAGCTTCTGTTCTAGATTCTATTAAAACCTCTATCAGTGCTGTTTTTTTTCATTTAGGAGCCACTATTTCTTTCTCTTTGTCTATACTCTGATATCACTCCTTGATAGGGAAGGCAATCTCTAAACTGCAGTCCAAATAAATTCTTGGCCTCTTTCCATTCTATTACCTTACCTTTTCTAGTTATTTGCTCCCAATACCTTGGTTCCTTTGCCAGCTTTCTGCAATACATTCCAGCCCCCTATTATCTGTATCCCTGACCACAGTCAACCCTATTGGCAAATCTTCATTCTCATGCTGGTTTGTTTCTTAGAATATGCCCTGCTATTTTATGAATATAATACTCTGTATGATTTTGGTTGTTCTCAATTAAGAGTCTGCATCCAAAATCCCAATCTCTCCTTATTTCTTGAGATTCCTCCCTGTGTCAGCATCATTCCTTTCCACTTTGAATTACAGTTTTTGTTTTCTGCTTGTGCTGTGTATAAGAGCCTTAACTGTGTTGCTCTAAAATACCCCCTCAAATTAGGTAATCCTAGTCCACTTTGTTCTATTGATAGAATCATCTTATTCCACTTGACCCTTGCTGTCTTCCCTTCCCAAATAAAATCCTTCAGCTCTTTTTTAATTGCTATCCACAACTTCTCCGGCTGATAAAAGTATGCCTGATCTGTGTATAAGACTAAAGGGACTAAAAACATTTTAATGTCTTGTATCTTAGTATACATACCCATATAACAAAACTTCCAGTTTCTCAATTTTTGTATTATCTTTTCTTTAGTCTCTTCCCACATATCCTTAGCTGCCACCACAAAATCATTTCTAATCCACACTCCTAAATGTATTTATTTTATTTAACATTTGTTTACCGGGAAAGTCCAACTTGGAACAAAGCCAATTTTCAGCAGAGACCCAGGGAGAAATGCTCCAGAAGCATGTCTTTGTAATGTGGGAGGAAACCAGAGTACCCGGAGGAAACCCACACAAACGCAGAGGGGACATGCAGACTCGGCACAGAAGGCACCCCAGACGAGAATCGAACTAGAGAACCTCTTGCTATGAGGTGACAACACTACCACTGCACCATCTTCATAAATATTTCATTTTATCTTGCCCCCATAAATATGGATATTGTTGGACCAGTTTGTGTGTGAGTACATAAATTACCACTACTGCCTTTGCTTTAGCTTCATTAATTTTGTATCCTGAGAAGATTTGAAACTGTTTTATAATGTTCCACAACACTATAATGTCCATTTCTGGTTTTGTCATATATAAAATAATATCATCTACAAATAGGGTCAGCTTTTCCGGACTACCATACTAATTGTATCCTTCAATTTCTGAGTCCCTTATCTTCTTTGCCAATGGGTCTAAATATAATGTAAACAACAAAGGCGAAAGCGGACAACCTTGCCTGGTTCCTCTGCTCAAGCAGAAAATATCTGAGAGGATCCCACACACTTTAATTCGTGCCTCCAATCCCTCATATATTCTTCTAATTAATCTTATAATTCTATCAGGGAAAGCAAATGCTTCCACTGCCCTTCTCATGAAGTCCCAGTCTACTCTGTCAAATGCTTTCTCTGCATCAAGACCCACCAATAAAAGTGGTTCTTTGAAATGTTTTGTTTAGTTTGGTGAAATCCATAATTGGTCTCCACTCCCATGTCTTCTTTGGCAATAAAAAGAACCTTGAGTAAGTTCCAGATTCTATATGGTCTGGCGAAACCTCTTGGATGACTCTTTTTTTCCAGCAGCTTTTGTATTTGAATTGCTGCTTGTTCCCTCTGACTGGGTGGAACATCAGGGATTTTTACTTGAGAATGGAGGAGGAAGGGAAAATTGTATTATATATCCTCTGGAAATAAACTCGGCACCCAAGTATCTTTTCTTATATCCAGCCACTTCTCTCTGGTGCAGGGATAATCATTCCCCGACTGCCTCCAAAGAAGGGCAAACAGGCCTCTCTTCAGTAGCACTGGTAGGGTTTGTCAAAAAACTAATCTCTGGAACCCTGAATCTGTGGGCCACCTCTGCTGCTAGGGCAGTGACATCCATTAGAGTTCCCTCCTATGCCTCTGGGGAAACCTCCTCCATATTTGTCCTGGAAAGGACCCTGAGAATTTCTGAACCACATTTCCCAGCTACCTCACTGATTCCTGGAAAAGGTCCACCAAAAGGGCAAATATCTATCCCAGCAGAGTGCTGCCCCCCTGACATCTCAGATGTTCAGGTAAGAGCTGCCCTCTCCAAAGCAAAAAACACAGCATCAATGGGACCAGACGGTGTCCCGGGCTGCGTCCTACATGAACTCCAAAGAAGAGCTAAACCCAAACATAAAACTACTGTTCAATCTCAGCCTTACTACAGGATATGTGCCCAAAGAGTGGCATACAGCAACAGTGGTCCCTCTCCATAAAGGTGGTGCCTCAACGGATCCTGGAAACTATCACCCCATAAGCCTGACTAGCTTGGTCTGCAAAACTATGGAAAGGATCATCATGGACCTCATAAATAAAGATATTGGGGACCTACAGACACTGGATCCTACCCAGTTCGGCTTTGTTAAGAGCAGATCCTGCCTCTTAAACCTGGTTGATTTCTTTGAAACAGTCACCAAGGCCATTGATGAGGGGAAGGTGGTCCACACAGCCTACCTGGACCTCGCAAAAGCCTTCGATACAATACCCTACTGGCATTATAGATAAGCTCACCAGCTTAAATATAAACCCCTATGTCACTAGATGGATTGCAAACTGGCTCAAGGACAGAACCCACATAGTTAGAATTGCTGGAGCCATGTCAGACTCCAAACCAGTTACAAGTGGTGTCCCACAAGGCTCAGTCCTGGGACCTCTCTTGTTCGGTATATATTTCTCGGAGGTACAGGCCAACACGGAAGGACTGTGGCTGACCAAGTTCGCAGATGACTGCAAACTGGGCGCCATAATCAACTCTCCAGCCGACACAAGCATCCTCCAAAAGGGCCTCATAGAAACAGACAACTGGTGCCAGAGCCATGGCCTCAAGCTAAATGCCAAAAGTGTATAGTCATCCCTTTGGCAAAACAAAGTGCCCACAAATTACCACATAAGTGGTAATCCATTAAGTACAGAAGAAGTAATTAGAGACCTGGGGACCCAGGTTGATAGCAATTTCTCATTTGACAACCACGTGGCCAAAGTGGTTAGAAAAACATTTTATATAGCCCACCTAATCATGAAGGGATTCACATCTAGATCAGGGGAGGTCATCGTGCCTCTTTACTCATCCCTCATCAGGCCCATAATTGAGTACAATGCCCCTTTTGAGATGTACCTTACCAGACACCTGCAGCAACTGGAAAGACCCCAAAAGTACCTCACCAAGAGGATCAAAGGGCACAAACAGATGCCATATGCTGCCCGTTTAAAGAAACTCCAGCTCTACTCAGTGGCATACCACCTGTTCAGAGGCGATCTGTGCCTGAAGTATAAAGCCATGTCCAAACCGGAATTAATGGACATGCTGCACCTCAGAAAATCCAAATACCATCGAGCTACATGCTCGAGAGACTTGAACCTCAGCACTGAAATAAATAGGACATGCTGGAGGGACAGATTTATAACCCAGAGGCTCCCTTCACTCTGGAATAAAATCCCAATCCAGGTTAGGCAGAGTCCCTCATTGACTCTCTTCAAGAGGAATCTTGATGAGTGGATGGGAGATCGTAGGTTTACCCTGGGTATCACTTCTGTGTCACTGTTAGACAGAGGCACAGTATACTAATCTCGAAAAAGGGCATAGCAAAATAAATTTAAAATGGGTGGTGAAAGCCAAACACATTCTGGCTAGGCTTATAAATGCCCTAGGGCAGATAGCCTAGCATGAACCTATGAACCTATGAGGGGTCGGAAAATACACACCTACAGTAGACAGGGTCTTTCCATCCTTCTCACACCTGGATAAAGTGTCCTTTACCTTGGGGCCAAATAAGGATGTTCCGGCAAAGGGGGCATTGATGAAAGAGGACTTGAAGGGCACCGCAAACTCACAAAGGTGCATCTAAGCATGTCTCCTTATGGAAGTGGCTGGACTTGCCGCCCTTGAGGTTTCCTTTGCTATATTTGAGATTAACCTCATGGATGAATTGGTATGGACTGAAGGGTAGTCAGCTGGAAGTTACAGAAACTTGAAATTACTCCAAAACAGCACCCAAGAAGGTATTTGATACTGCTTAATCAAATCCCTCTGTAATCTTGTAAAATGTGCCAAGTAGTTGAGAGACCTCAGTGCAAAAGTGGATGAGGTGTGTAAACACGTCCCAAATCTGTCTATTGCCCATGACTCCCTTCTGGGAGGATGGAGAGTGGAACTTTCTTCAGCTAGTTCCTTCTTAGTGGCTGCTGCAATTTCCATGGCATCAACAGGAACCCTTTTACTCCAGAACTGCTCATGTGTAGGTGGTGGCATATTCCTGTCCATTCTCCAAAGAATGGTTTCTGTGGTGTCTGGATCCTTCCATGCCTACCATGATATCATGTCAACGAGCTCATCAGCAGTCACCCCGGAGGTAGCGGGTCCAGTATCAAAAGCCTCCAGAAGAACAGATATCTCAGATGTAGGATTACTGGGCATCCAGCCACCTCTCTGTTTAAGGATTTCTAGGATGTCTCCAAAGGAGACATCTTCAGGAGGTGACCATGGGGACCATTCGCCCTCATTGAAATCTGTCTCTTCGGTGACAGACTCCTCTGGAAAGTCAACGTGCTTCCTGTTGCATGTTCTATTCTTAGGGACCTCCTCAGTGAGATGTTCCAGAGAGGTATCAGAAGAGGAAATTATAATTCCCAGAGAGGGAACCTGGAGTAATGGTACTGGCTGCCCCTGTGGAAAGAGATGGTGAGGTTCTGAGTGTCGAGACATGATGGTAGAATATTTAGGATCCGAAGGGGACGGGTCTATCTGATCTGCTGGAGCAGAAAAAAACCCTCTTCACAGCTTTGAAGGAAGTGCAGAAGGAGGGAAGGACACTGGATCTGAGAAAACAAGCTTCTGAACCGCAGTCCCCCCCACCCGTAGGGCAAACCCGCCAAAGTGGAAGCCAGAGACGAGCTGCCCAGTGCTGAGGCCCCAATGTGTAAAGATAGCTCAGAAAGCTTTTGAGTTGAATGTAGCACCTCAGATTCAACAGGCAGACTAATGCTACAGGAGCTCCCCAGATCCAACTGGATTAGAATTTTCAGGGAAACCCTCGGATCCGAGGATGGGGTAATCCTTGGTTCCGAGTCAGATGGAAATGGATGGCTTGGATCTGAGGGCTCTGAAACCAGCAAAGAGGTTATAGGAGGAAACTGTAACGGAGGGGTTGTAGACACTCAGATGGCCTGACATAGAGGGACAGGAGCCGAAGGGATACCAATCTGAACCTGTACCACAAGAATCTTCCTCACCACTCTCTCCACATCTTCTTCTGTCAGGCTCCTAGAAGATCAAGTGGAATAGACAGATGGCGAGATGGCTAGGAGGGAAGGTGAGGAAAAATGACAATGGACAACACAGGTGAAACATTATGGTAATTACATAACTTCTTATTCTGATGTTGTCATATTCATTCTTCCTCACCTGTAGGTCAGAATCCCTAGCAACGTAATTCTTGGTAGGCCCTCAAAGAAGGATATGCAGGAGCACTGTCAGACCAAAGAAACTCTGATTTTTGGAGACAATGTCCAAATATTAATGTGTCACACTGGAAAGAGTATTTGACCCAGTGACAGTAAGATGGATAACATTGACAGTAACTTGGGTAGAAGGTTCGACACTGTAGTCCTAAATCTGTCCGAATGGCTCTAGTAATCTCCAAGTCAGTGTAATGCAGAGGAATTCTTAACCAAGCAAATAGGAGGAAGTAACTTGTCCAGCATTCTACACGTTTGGTTTTACTCCACAGTGTGGATGATTAATATTGAACTCTGTGGTAACTTAGATTAAATAGGGAGGGTTAGGTGCAGAAGGATACCTTCTTTTAAACAGAAATAATGTGAGGATGCTTTGGTAAACTATGTCTAAGGGTTCTGAAATCGTTTGCCAGTGTTATTTGCTACCAAGAGGAATATTTTACAAGGAGAGTTCATATCCCAACTGCTTGTCAGTTTTAAATGTTTTTTTTTTTTTTTTGTAGATAAGAACTCACCCTCTCTTTAAAAGAGTTGACAAGAGTGGGATTGATGGCAGAGGTAGAAGTTTTAAAAGGATCAAAGTACAGACTGGAAGCTCTAGTGGTAATGCTATGAAGCTGGAATATTCTTTAGTTAACATGCACTCCCACTATAGCTGGAGAGCATCCTGAATTACTGTATTTGATAAGGAAGAGAGGAGGGCAGTTTGATGGGCAACATGCCCTATGTCTATGTAGCTATTAAAACCAATGCTTACAATATCGGGTAGATGTTAAGGAAGAAGGTAGAATATAATAAGAATAAGCCATTGTGACTTGTGGTCTAAAGAAGAGATTAGCATAAGAAAAAAAGGCTAGCTACAAGAGATAGACTGAAATTGACATTGATTCAGCAGTTAAAAAAGGGAAAGCATATTAGAAAGAAATGCTTTGGTAATCTCCAAACTCTGGATCCTACCCAGTTTGGGTTTGTAAAAGGCAGATCATGTCTCCTAAACCTGATAGACTTCTTTGAAGCGGTCACCAAAGCTGTAGATGAGGGTAAGGTGGTACACACAGCCTATCTAGATCTCGCCAAGGCTTTCAACACCATCCCCCACTCTGGAATTATAGATAAACTCACTAAACTAGGTATAAATCCCTATGTCACAAGATGGGATGCCAACTGGCTCACTGACTGAACCCACACTGTGAAAGTAGCGGCCTCTAAATCCAACTTCAGACCAGTGACAAGTGGAGTACCACAGGGTCAGTCCTAGGTCCTCTCCTGTTTGGTATCTACTTCTCTGAAGTATAGGCTAACACAGAAGGTTCTTCTAGACTAACAAAGTTCACAGATGACTGCAAACTAGGAGCCATAATCAAATCTACTAACGATGTGGACATCCTACAAAAGGGCCTCACTGAGACAGATGCCTGGTGTCAGAGCCATGGCCTCAAGCTCAATGCCAAAAAGTGCACTGTCATCCCTTTTGGTAAAATCTCTGTACCCATGAACTGCCACATAGGCGATAGTCTACCTAACACCGAAAGTGTGATAAGAGACCTTGGGACACAGGTGGACAGTAGTCTCTCCTTTGATAATCACATTGTCACAGTAGTCAGGAAATCCTTCTACGTGGCACACCTCATCACAAAAGGTTTCTCATCCAGGAAAAAAGAGGTCATTGTTCCCCTCTACTCATCACTCATTAGACCCATTATAGAGTACAACGCCCCTTTTGGTATGTACCTCACAAGACATCTACAACAACTGGAAAGGCCACAGAAATACCTCACAAAGAGGATTACCGTCCTCAAACAGATGCCCTATGCAGACCGTCCCAAAAAACTCCAGCTTTACTCTGTCACATATCGCCTACTCAGAGGCGATCTCTGCCTAACATACAAAGCTATGTCAAACACAGAGCTGTTGGAAATGCTCCACGTAAAGAAATCCCAATCCCTCCGAGCTACATGCTCTAGGGACCTAAACCTTGTCACCACAACAGGGAGGGATAGATTCTTATCTCAGAGACTTCCCATACTCTGGAACAAACTACCTATCTATATCAAAGTTCCTCATTAGCACTCTTCAAGAAAAATCTTGATGACTGGATGGGAGATAGGAAATTCACCCTGGGGATCACTTCTGTAGCTCTGTTTGACAGGGGCGCAGGAAAATAATTTTCCTGGGTGGCAAAAGCCAGGGTACCGTTTGGCTAGGCTTATATAGGCCCTAGGGCCAATAGCCTAGTACCTACCTATGAACCTATATGACACACACACACATATATATATATATATATATATATATATATATATATATATATATATATATATATATATATCTCCGTATGTGTGTGCCATACACACACAAGGTCCACACTGTTGTAAGTTCCTGGACCTCACAGCTGAACTGTTGGGCCTTGCTGCAACATGAACAGGTGTCACATCTGAACACACAGTAACATTAGAGGGGGTATATATAGCTCCAAATGCTAGATTAGCATACTAGCCTGGTACAGCAGTTGCCAATGCTAAGCTACACTTTAATGTGACTATCATGCATGTGTTACTCTGTCACACCCATGTTTATATAAATGTTTGCGCTAATCCCCCAAACAGCCATTGGCTACACTACTTTACAGAACACAGATAACATGGATCAGATGTTTGACATTTAATGCTGACCTACACATTTCACAGTTATGTCCCACTGCCCACAGGTACACACTGAATTGTCCATGGCAGTAGTTAAGCAGGACATCTGTGCATAGATATGTACTGCTGCCACATATGAATGGTTCACATTATGTAGAGTACTCTTCAAAAACATCTACTACATGCCAGTAAATACATATCTGTTACATACCTTTCCTTTGTATGAGTTGGTATTATTTATTTTTCTTTTTCCTTTTGCTTTTCACTGTCTCTCTCTCTCTGTCTCTCTCTCTCTGTCAGTCTCTGCAATACAGTGACTGAGTATGTTGGCAGCAATTACAGCCTGCTTTTATAGGTATTTGCACATGTGCATGTGAAGGCATCTGCACCAATTGGTGGCCACCATTTGCTAATTGCATGCAGCCTGCTGTGTGGTAATTGCAGTAATCACTGTCATAGCAACCCAATGCTATAAATTGCTAACTCAGGTAGGCATGGCCCTTTCAGCTTTCCAAGATGGGGATCATGCTTGTTTGCTGTGGGCATCGTTGTCTAAGGCCGAAGGTTAGTATAGTTCTTATATCTGAAGCCAGGGGTGTAGCCAGTGATTTAAATGTTGTACACAGACCTGAATTTTGCTGCTTCCAGTACACACCTGTCAGTGTAGAATTGTACTCACCCCTCAAAATGCTAACCCAAGACACATGGGGGTATGTACTTTCTTTTCTAATTGTAAAATTAACTACCATACAAAACTAGCTATTGAGATGTAGTCCTTTGGCACATGAATTGTTTGTGAACTGCTATACTGTGAATATTAATTTACTCACTTCTGAACAGTTTGCGCTTTTTTAGTGTTGACATTGGCACAGGCTGCACAGGAAAACTGGACAAATTTCAGTACTGAGTATGCCTACCTACATCCTTAGTAGACCCTGAACACACAGGTATATTCTACATTTGGGTAGAGGTGCAGAAGTACAGAGAGCATTATGTATTATTGTGTGAATTTTATCTTGCTGGACTTAAAGGGTTGCTGTGTACCTGTTAGTTTATCAAGGCAAGTAGTCTGTCTGCATAGCTCCCAACTGTGGACCTATCCACATGGTAGCCAGAGGTTAGCCTGTTATCCTTTGTCTGTGCACCACACCGGTCTTTTCAGCACTGGAACAATGGCATTGTTACAGTTGGTTGCTACCAGTACATGGCTACATCCTTTTGTATTTCAGTGTTGTACTCCTACATAAGGGTATGCTTCTGGAACTCCTTCCAAAGCTATTTGCATAGTGTGTAACAGCAGAAAAGCTGATATGCCTGTGTGTTTCTGCCTCTTCCAGGCCTTTCAAACACTCAGGTACATATTTGAACAGACTTAGAGAAAAGTAGGTAAAAGTGAGGTATACCTTTAAAATATTAGTGCCATTAAGTTGAGACTTTGAGAGAACCAGAGCATATGGATTAATACACCTTTTCTGAAATACAAGCAGTGTCTAACTCTTACTTATTGTCATTATTCATTAAGTGTAATTCACCACCTTTCTGGCCAACGTCAGTACTTTTCAGAGGGATTCAGAGGGACACAGCTATAATTTGTTTCAAAATCAGGAACATCCCTGAAACCTAGGCACAGTTGGGAGGTATGGCCTCTGCCCTAATCGGATATGCCAGTGTTTGTCCTGCTATGATACTGTGTGGGGGTTGTAAAGTGCTGCTGTAACATTATTTCCTGCTAGAATGGCTGCTTCTCTTATCACAGTCATGTAATGCAATTCCACAGCAACTGCTGGTAAAAATCCACAGAACAAGTTGTGTGTTATGGCATTCCTATTTTTCCTTTACATTCACTCACTGTGATGCATAATATATTTATTTCAGCACCACCTTGTTGTATATCTACTGTGGCTTAGTGGTACTTCATGCAGTGTAATGTGTACAAGGTCCTGGGTTTAAGACTGAGAGAGGTGTTTTATTTTGTTGCAAGCAGGTTTGCATGATGCTTAGCAATGCTTAGGTAAGCGCAAACAAGCACACACTTGTGGAAACCCTCTAACTACTGCTTAATAGTGCTTACTCCCACTAATCCCCACACTCATTTCTTTGAAAGAAAAGAAAATGGGGAGATAGGAAAGTGGTGAAAAAGGGACACAAAGAGGGAAAGACAGTAGGGAAAATAGCTCAGGATGTGCAGGATGGGTGTAGTGAAGGTCCATAGCCGCCCTTTTCTTTAACAGGAACAGCTGTGCATATGGAATAAATTTGGAGGTAAATATGAAACCTTCAACCCTGAGAGAGGGGTGAGGACAACAAAGTATGTTGTAATGCCAATTAAATTACATTTTATGTGTCCAGGGGACATGTGTGCAAAATGGGCAGCTATGTATGGGGCGTAATTTTTTTTTGGAGCAGATTGCCCTTTTTTTTTCAGGTGAGAGTGGAATGTGTGGTAGGGGAAGTAGGTATATTTGGGGAGGTAGGTTAGGGAGGTAAACAGACAAGACAAACAAGATGCATACAGGGGTAGAATATGACACATGTGGTGGGTGAACAGCATTGACGGGGAGGGATGTTTGGAAATCGCAAGCCCATGAGCCCACAGATGGCAACAGTGGAACTGAGGTCCCCACCCATGGGCAGTCACCATTGTACCTTCACAGCCCAGAGGGTGGCTGTGCTGGTGGCTGTGTAGGAGGGGCAGGCTGACCCGGGAGTTGTGCCACTCATGCCTCAAGCTGGCGTAGATGTTCTGCAACAGAATGCTCAATCTCTCTATGCACCACAGCCCACACCGTTCGAAGGGTGATAGGTGGCCCTCCTCTTCCTACACTTGCACGGGGGGTGATGCTCATCCCCTGCAGTGCTTCCACCCTAAGGTGGCACATGGCCAATGGAGGAGGAGGTACCAGGCTGGGCACCGGATCTGCTGGTGCCAGGTGCCATGGCCAGCTGAGGTGGGACAGGTGGGTCTGCTGGGACCAGCCTTCCCATACGAACTATGTTTTGTAGAATTTAATAAAGATATGGGTTAGTAACAGTCAACAACATTCCCAGTTAGTTATAACAGCATGCAGAAGTATTCCCATTAACCCAACACACCAGAGTTTCAACAGTTGAAAAGCAAGCATAACACATGCATATATAGAGCAATAGTGGACATTACAAAAGCATGCAGGTTTAACTGAAGGCAACAGGCCACCAATATTGTGGTATTTGAACAGGGCACATGCATAGAAATTAATGCAAATATTTATAAACCAATAGGACATATATCCCAACAAATGTTTTGAGATTAGACATACCGATTGAGGTGTGGAATTGCATTTTTTATGCACATACAGTAGGGTGGAAAAAGATACCTCAATTAACAACTTATATATCCTTCTAGTTTTCACTACATTCCTATTAACTGCAGTTATATGTCTTTTACATTTATTATTACACTACCCAATGTTCTTATATTGTGCAACTGGATTTTGCTAGATCATTATATACATGAGCTGTATATTACATACAAACTGTCCAAGATGCAGATGTTACTGCAACATATTTTGAGAATTCCTCACACACACTACTGCTAAGATGGTACACTGACAGCTCTACTATCATATAAGTATCTACATATGTTCAGGTGAAAGTATCAGTTATATGTTGACAGCTCCCTACATTTCTGGCAGCACACCGACATTTCTAGGAACACAATACCAAGCTACTCATGTGCCAGATTAACCTGTAAATGCTGGGCATGAACCAACAGTTGAGGGCTGTAAATATGCATACAAGCTACTGGCACTCCCTTCACCCATGTTATATGGGCCTACCCAAGTGTGGGTTGACACTGCTTAATACAACACTACTATTTGTAGAATGCAACAGTACAACAACATATCAAAGAAAATGACACAGATGCACTCCATGAATCATACATTTATTAAAGGATTATTACACCTTTATTTATAGGGTTAAAAAACTTTTTGAAGGCTCTCTCATTTATTTTATATAACAGGACATGCAGAATAATTACTAACCTGCCTCATGACGCAGCCTTTGCAGCCTATCTTCATGGGCTTGCAGATTCATAGCCTGGTCACCTGCAGCTGTGAAGTAAATGCAGTGATATTGAGACATACATATCCATAGTATAGACAAGCATGGCAATTCTTAACTACTTAATGCAATGGCTACTTACTCAGTACTGGAGCATTAGGCACCGTACAGGATTCCTGGATCCACCAGTCCAGTTCATCATCCCTACGCCACTTCAGGTCAGAATAATGGTACCTGACCTGCTTACCAGTCCAAGGAACACCAGTGGCACTGGTGAGATCATGGGCAAGACTGTTCCAGGCCTCCGTTTTATATTGGGTACCCTGGTACTGGCCCTGCAGGAGTCTTTCCTCATGTTTGTGGACGAGGTGCCAAACCATAATTTTGGATTCCTGGATGCTCCAGCATTGTGCTCTAAAACAAGTGCCCTCACCTACACCAGCCATGCTGACTGCAGAAGGAAGCTACAACCAGTTATAGCAAGTATTCCTGCCTGTGGAGATTAAATCTGCCTCATTTCCCGCATTTATTTGTGATTGGCCAGTTTTGGAAAAGCTCAGCTGTGGGCACTCCTGCTTAGCTGATGTTGGCAATGTTTAAAATCCCTTTGATAGATATGTCTCTGTTGAAAGTGCATGTTTGTGAAATGGCTTAGTGGTTAAGTATTGTGACTATAGTGCACAGTATCCTGAGTTCGAGCCCTATCACTGCTTTTTATTTTCCTGCTGGGCAGACCTGACTGGTTAAGGAACAGGAAAGCAGGTGTGAGCGTGTTTACCCGACTTTGCCCGAGTTTGCCTGACGTTGCGCTGGTTAGAGCAGCGTTGCGCGAAGGTAATCAGAAGTAACGTGCGGTGTACCTGTGTTACTCCTCCTTAGCATAGCGCAGTTATGCGCAAATGTATTTAAATATGCTCAATACTGGTAAAACATGGTTAGCAGTGCTTTATATTGCTTAAAATAAGGTACACATGCCTCAGAATGCATAAACATTTTACCTTAATATATATAACTCATGCAGTACTAAATTTAACATTTCAATGCTTTTTACAAAACTTATACATAAAAAAATGTCAGGAAATGTTTTTGTATACAGATTTCACACAGAAAATGGAATGTGCAGTAGTGGGAGTCGAACCGGGAATGCCTCCTCTTGGTGCGAAAGCTCTAACCACTACGCTATCTTGCTTAATTTGCATATATTTTTCTTATTATCCTCTTCTGGTGTCTAAGCTGCTGTAACTGTAGGTAAGCATTGGGCAAACCCAGGCAAACCCTTTCAACTATGGGCAGCTATATCGGGAAAAAAAAATATTTTTATTTTTTATTCTGCTAGTTGTTGAACATATGTGGGAGTGTAGTGTTACATTGTACACATGTGCGTGGACTCGCTCATTTAAATGTGAAGTTGCGGCATTTCTTGCAGGGGCATGGATATTTGGACTGCTCGGCAGTCCAGCACGCCCCCTAAACTCATCCACAATCCTTGTAAGCTTTGGAGTTGAGGCAGCGCACCCTCATTAATATGCATGGCTCGCTGCTGTCATACTCTTACCCTGGTGCTTCTGTGCAAGACTAATCTAGTCTTACATGGAAGATTAGTAAATCCATGTTTTTTGTGGAACCTTTTCCTTATCTCATTGTAAAATATTTAATATCTTGCAGGGCTTTTCTCCCCTTGTATATAATTACTCATCAACTACTGTTTAAATGATTTTCAATCTGTTGTGGAGCTTTTCTCTCTGGGTCTCCACTGAAAAATGGGCTATTGGCTCAATTGGACTTTCACAGTTATTAAAAGACAAATAAAAATTTATAAATGATGAGTGATAGTAAGATGCTTAGAGGGGATTCCATTACTAACTTAAGCAGAAGAGTGAGATGAGTGTGAAGTTTAGCATGCTGTAACATGGAAAACACAGTCATGGGAAAACACATTTTTTTGTCTGAGTGCATGTGTTGGCCCTATCATGAAATTGTAATCTGAGGCGTCATTATATCTGTCAACAAGTTACCTTTTCATGGGCTTGGCAACAAGTGAGGTGTTCTATCTGGTGAGTGAGAGAATAATACTAACATAATATTTGGTCAGTCAGGATTGCAGTCACAGGAGAGCTCAAATGGGTGTAATGAGGAATGATATTATAAGCAGTGTTTAGTTTGTGTCGGAAGGAATGCATAAACTGGAAGTTGTAGGAGATAACAGTTTGTGGGGAACAGCTCTTCAGAAATGAAGCAAACATGTACAGACTGCTCAGAGATGACCTGTGTCTGGCATACAAGGCCATCTCAGATCCAGCCTTGATGGAATTGCTGCATATCCGTAAGTCAAACTTCACTCACTCAACCTGCACGCAAGGCCTCAACCTGGTCTGAGACATTAATAGAACTTATTGGTGGGATAGATTTGTGTCCCAAAGACTCCCCCATCTGTGAAATAGATTCTCTCCATGTCAAGCAGAGTACCTCCCTAGCACTCTTTAAGGGGAACCTAGATGGCTGGATGGGAAACAGAAAATACACCCCTGGGATCCCACCTGTGTCCCTGCTGGATAGGGGAAACATGTGCTGACTTTGTGGAAACATGGGCAAACAATTTTTGGCTAGGCTTACCGGGCCGATGGCCTAATATCGTGCTATGAACCTATGATACAAATGGGGGCATCAGAGATGAGGCTTTATAACAGTGGGAACATATAACACCAGGACTTTCTAGTTAATATCTGGGAGACAGAGATTCTAATTACAAAGAAGACTTGTTGCACTGTTCCACTTTTGTTACATAAACCATGAACTATATGAACTAAAGATGGTTGTAATACATAAACGTGCAGAATTATAATCCATTCATTTTCAGATGTGTGACCAGCTCCATAATGGATTAATGCCATGTAACATAACCATCTACAACAATGAAAACTATTCTGTATTTATTTTAGCATTACTAAGTGTATTCACAGCCTTATTATGTCTTCAGGCTGAATGCTGTTTAGATAAAAAAATATTTGGTTAGAATTATTAATTTCCATTTATTCATATCACATTAGGAAATTGTGCCTGCAACTGAAATACTGTGCAGTTTAATGAAATGATGTATTCAGACATTGTCAAAGGGCACATGATTACTATTTACAGTTCTTGCAGTGAAATTTAGAAATTTTGCCAATACACTCTATTTTATCCACTAACAAGATTTTCACTTGTGCAATCTCAGTTTGTTTATTCTGTGAACACTGGGACAATAAGTACACCAAGACAGAGCCAACTGTAACTTTGAAAATAGCCACTGTGTGTATATATTTTTTTTTTGTTAGTAAGTATTACATTAGAGTAAAGCATGGCTTCTTTCCTGAATTATATTACTAGTGGTTGTGTGCAAGGGACAACATTTCTTTTGTGCAGCAGTTTATTTTACAAGGTACTTATATGTTATTCCTGGCAAAGTCTTTAAGACCACACATAATAGGCTGAATCTTTTAGTGTGCTATAATTTAGCCGATGACCAGTAATTGCACATCTTTCATAACCAGCTGAAACAATTAATGTGATGTGTTAATGAATCCATAATTAGTTGTGTTATATTTTATGCAAATGACTGTACCGAACAAAACTGATATCAGTTTTGCTAAGCCCTTATAAGTGCATTATCTGAGAACATGTCTATTTGGCAATAACAGGTCATTTTTTTCTTCAAAATCTTGAACAACTTCTTCTGATATTTTTTAAATAGTGATGGCATGGTCATGACAGCAATGTTTGAACTGAACTTTTTTGTTAGCAGTAGCAAAATCTGTTTATCTTTTTAATCTCTTTCTGAGTTTGATGCTCTAAGTGCAGTACCTGATTGAGAACATTCTGTACCTTCATTGTTTAAATCAAACATCTCATTTTTGCAGTGTTAATGCAGTATTTAGAAGCTTAGTGAGTTATTTTACTTGGCTTTATGCTTGTATTATCATTAAGTATGCTGCATGTACTTTCTATCCCTATATTTGCTCTAGATTAAGTGTGGGAGACTCACTGTATTGACAGACTCAGTCAGTATCATTGATTGAAATATTGCTGTTGCATGTACTTTTACAAGTAGGATTCTTTTAGCTTCTTGTACTGTCTGAGGTGAACTCCTGTTATGATAGCTCTCTGAGATACTTGTCTGTTTTTAGGATTAACATGTTTTGGAACATTTGTTTCAGACTGAAAACAACTTAATCTTCATACATTCTATTTAACAATTCCTTGCATAAAGTATATGTGTCTTTCAACCTCTGTGTGAAATAAAATGAAGATATTTCTGCATACTCAATAAATCAGGCTTGATAATGTACACTAAAATGAGCATAATTTTTTTGTTTTACCAGTATTGTTCGCCATATTACTTTTTGAAGCGTATTCATCATTCATCTTTCATTTGTTCATTTATTTCCACAGTAGCCAATATGGAGATGTTTCTTAGCTTTCTAGTTTCAGGTACATTATTATCTTTAAGCTATTTAGTTGTATGGCTCTCTTGATGCCTCAGATGGGAAAACATTGTTTAATTAATCAGTTTATGTCTGAGATATGAAAACATTGTTTAGTTCATTTGGGATATATGTGTCCATATTTTTGTTTGCCCAATAGTATTTTGAGTCTGCTGTCTACTGTTCTGTTAGAGTCACATCACTAGACTCATGAGAATGAAGGACTACAATGGTTATCCCACTACACAAGGATGGACCATCAACTGACCCCAGAAACTACAGACCTATTAGTGTGACTAGTTTAATATGGAAAGCCATGGAACAAATTGTCATGGAAATGATCAGTGCTTTGTCAGTGGAAGGTCATGTCTACTCAACCTGGGGAACTTTTTCGAGAAGGTCACCGAGACAATGGATGGTGGGCGGTGGTGCATACCACTTAAACGAGAACTCCACCCAAAAGTCAAGTTTTTCTTTCAAAAAGTGTTTTCCTTCCCTGTAATCCAAGACTAAACACTTCACATACAAAAAAAAAACAAACAAACAAACAAAAAAAAAAACATTTTAATAATTATTTTTGCCTTTCTTTCCTGAATCTGTCTCATCTGTTACATCACAACAGCTATTAAGAGTAGTAGAGTAATTTGGTTACATACATCCATATAAATCTTTCAAGCACAGGCATTAAAAGGCTTTCTAGCTTGCCAGTATACAAAACATGTGTTCCCATAAGTGTCCAGGCTGTTCTTACCAGAAAGGCTCATCCAGACTCTGCTACACTTTGCTGTGAAGGAAATGTTAGTTTGCTGTTATTTTTTGTATTTCTGTATTGCCTTTCTATATTTTGAATACTGTAGTTTGTTTTCTTTACCTTGTGTTTTGCTTGCATTCTGTTTTAACAGCATATTAAAACTTCAAAAGAGACCACAGCTCTCTCTGTTCTGAGTCAGGCAGAATTTTTCCCTCCCTCCCACCCATTTAAGTTGTGTTGTTAAATACCACTGTCTTTCTAGTTGCCCGCCTCTTATGTTAATCTGACCATATATCTCATTTCTCTCTACTTTCACTGGCTTATGTGAGTAATCACAAAACCATCACTTTTGAAATCCCACCCCTTCAATTATTTAAATTTATTGGCCATCCTACAGTATTTCATAGTACCAAAATACAAAAGTAACCACCCCTTTCAGTCCATCTTGCTGTTTTAAAAATAGTAACTCTCCACTAAACCTTAACTTTTTAAACAGGTAAAACTCAAGTTACCTACTTTCATATCTAACTTCTCTAGTGCACACTGCAGAGTGCATTCTTTTCAATCTTACCTTTAAGCATCCCTGTTACTAGCACTTTATCTAATACCTAAAAAGATCATCTCTACTTGACTCCAAGTAGACTTTTCTCTATCTGTTAAACCTAGCACTTGCTCCTACAGTACTTATTACCTTGATACGGCACTCTTATAGATAGCACCCCAAAAGGCAAACCCCATTTCTCGGTCACCCACGTCCCCGGAATCTCTTTTAAAGTTTTTTTGTCTAGTCCTTCTAGCATGTCGAGGGATCAGTTGCTAGTGTCCTCTCCTGCTCAGCTGGTGAACCTAGGAATATTGAGGCAATGTTACAATTGCCTCATGTACACAGACAACCCTCTCCTCCTCCCACAAAACACAAATACATGCGAGAGATGCAACTATACAGCCAAACTGGAGGCTGAGCTCTCTCAACATAGGACTGGCAAGACCAGTCAGGAGGAGAAGGTTATCACACACACTATAGACCCAGTCTCACATAGTACCATCACAACCTCAAATCATACACATAAACACACAAAGACATACTCGTCGGCTCTGATCAAAAATCTACCAAAACAGCAGAGGCCACCAAAGCAGACACCAAACAACCACCACCTCAGAACACAACACCTGCAACACATAGACCTCACAGTCAGAGTGTCAAACAGTCACAGCCCTTAAGGCCAAACACAATGCCAGACACACTAGTCATTGGTGACTCCATAGTCAGACACACTGACGTCCCGCTCACCAGACTGAGTAAGGAGAAGGTCACAGTAAGCTGCCTGTCGGGTGCTAGAATCCGCCACATAACGCAAGCACTCAGGTCTCTCAACAGCAGGTACAAATACGACTCAGTCATTGTCCACGCTGGTGTAAACGACCTGAGACATACCTCCTTGGACTACATGAAAAGAGACATTGAGGAGCTCTCTGATTATGTAGCCCAGGCAGGTATGACCCTGACCTTGAGCAGTATCCTACCTTCACCAAGAATGATGCCACAATACAGAGATAAGATGATCAGCTTTAACAATTGGCTTAAACTCTGGTGTCATTCAAAGGGGATCAATGTCTGTCTGCCTGGGATGACATGCTGGACAAGCCACGCTGCTTCAAGGGATGGCTTGCACCTGTCACCCTGGGATTCTGGAAATTGGCAAAGGCTCTTGCCACCCCCATAGTGCCTTTTTTAGGCAAGGCACAAATTCTAAACCTACCACCCTAGAACACAAAAAGGAAAAAACTAAGGGTAATGCTGCTCAATGCCAGAAGTCTAAATCTCAAAATGCACGCACTCGAGGCCCTTCTCAGTATGGAGAACATCGATGTCTGTGCAGTGACAGAAACCTGGTTCAAGGCTCCTGAGAGCACCCCAGCACTATCAGGTTTTACCTCTTATCATGCGTTCCAGCCCCAAAATCCGGACAATACCAAGAAAGGAGGGGGGGTATCCATATTCATCAAAGACACCCACACCTCAAGACTGGTGGCAATGCACGATGCATCAGAGACCATCCAGGTGCAATTAACCATAGGCAAGACTGCTCTGCAAATTGTAGCATGTTACAGGCCACCCTCACAAACTCAGGAACCTCACATGGCCTTCCTGAAAACACTAGAGGGATAAATGTATCACCAAACACCATCATACTAGGTGACTTCAATTACCCTAATATAGACTGGGAACACTACTCAAGCCCAAACACCCTAGCCCAAAAGTTCCTGGAATTCATAAACTCAAATGCCATGGAACAACTAGTCACCATCCCCACAAGAGGAGAAAACATACTTGATCTCATCATCACGAACATGGGAGCACAATGTTCAACACCGAAGTATACCCCTCACTGGTGAGATCAGATCACAAACTAATCTCGCTGGAGGTCCTCATCCCACCCCACCTGAAATAAAAAGACCACAGTAAGGAACTGCTCGAGAGTCGACTTGACACTTCTAAAGACTAGTGTGGTCTCCTTTAAGGCCCCGAGCGCAGAAAACAGTACTCAAGCCGCTGAATCACTTACAAATGCCTTCTACCAGCACCTGCAGGACTGCATGGATAAGGCAATCCCAAGCAAAACAAAGACTCTTTGTACCAAAGGCAAGCGTCCACTCTGGTGGACCCCAGCCATAAACAAACTCTACAACAAAAGGAGGAAGCTACTACAAGATAGAGCAAAATCCTTAAAAGGTAAGACACCCTTGATCACTATAAGTAAAAAACTAAGAGCACTCATAAAATCATCCAAAGCAAATTTTGAGAGAAAAATAGCTAAAGACTCAAAAGACAATCATAAGGCCTTCTTTAGCTATGTTAGAAACCTGGGAGGAAACTCCCAGATATGCTCAGAACTAGTTCAAAATGATGTGAAGATTACTGATCCTACAGACATTGCCAACATACTGGCTGACAGGTTCAGTGCAAACTTCTCCCCTCCCCAAAAGGAGAGATATCTCTACCAAGCGAGTGCAGCTGCCCAAACATCTCCAACGCCCAAGTGACAACTGCTCTCTCCAAAGCAAAAAACACAGCATCCATGGGACCTGATGGTGTCCCCGGCTGTGTGCTCCACGAACTCAACGAGGAATTAAACCCACAGCTAGGACAGCTGTTTAATCATAGTCTTACCTCTGGATACGTACCCAGGGAGTGGGACACTGCAACTGTGGTCCCACTTCACAAAGGCGGTGCCTCCACCGACCCTGGAAATTACCGCCCATTAGCTTGACAAGCCTTATCTGCAAAGCCATGGAGAGGATCATAATGGACCTCATAAATAAAGACATAGGAATTTGCAGACTTTGGATCCATCCCAGTTTGGCTTTGTCAAAGGCAGATCATGCCTTCTAAACTTGGTTGACTTTTGAAACAGTCACCAAAGCCATTGATGAGGGAAAGGCAGTCCATACAGCCTACCTCGATCTGGCGAAGGCCTTGATACAATACCCCACTCGGGTATCATTGAAAAACTCATCAGCTTAAATGTTAACCCATACATCACAAGATGGGTTGCAAACTGGCTGAGTGACAGAACCCACAGGGTCAGAGTTGCTGGCGCCATGTCAGACTCAAAGCCTGTCACAAGTGGTGTACCACAGGGCTCAGTCCTGGGCCCACTCTTGTTTGGCATCTACTTTTCCAAAGTACAAGCAAACACAGGAGGGTTATGGCTGACAAAGTTTGCAGATGACTGCAAACGGGGCCCCATAGTAGAAAACACATCTGACACAGATATCCTTCAGAAGGGTCTCACAGAAACGGATAACTGGTGCCAGAGCCATGGCCTAAAGTTAAATGCCAAAAATGCATAGTCATACCCTTCAAGAAAAACAAGGTTACCCCTAGCTACCAAATAGCTGGCAATCCACTGAGCACAGAAGAAGTTATCAGGGACCTGGGGACCCAGGTTGATAGTAGTCTGTCATTGACACCCATGTAGCTAAAGTAGTTAGGAAGACCTTCTACATTGCCCACCTTATCATGAAGGGATTCTCATCTAGATCAAGGGAGGTCATAGTCTCCCTATACCCATCACTCATCAAACCAATGATTGAGTACAATACGCCATGGGGAATGTTACTGACCCGAGACTTGCAGCAGCTGGTGACGCTACAAGAGTTCCTCACCAAAAGGATAAAGGGTCTCAAACATCTGTCCTATGCTGCCCGACTGAAAGAACTCCAGCTCTATTCAGTCGCTACCGCTTGCTCAGAGGTGACCTTTGCCTAACATACAAGGCCATGTCAAACCCAGATTTGATGAATATGCTTCACCTCAAAAATCTAGATCTGTCAGAGCCACAAGGGCGGAGACTTAAACCTCAACACGGCTATTAATAGGACATGCTGGAGGGATAGATTCATCACCCAAAGACTCCCTATGCTGTGGAATAAAATCCCGGTATATGTGAGGCAGAGCACCTCGCTGGCCTTGTTCAAGAGAAATCTTGACCAATGGATGGGAGATCGCAGATATACCCCAGGGATTACCTCAGTGTCACTGCTCAACAGAGGCACAGCAAAATAATGGGTATAGTTCCCCATACTAATGGGGTGGCGTAAGCCACAAAACTATGGGCTAGGCTTGTAAATGCCCTCGGGCAGATAGCCTAGTATGAACCTATGAACCTATGAACCTATGAACCTATCTAAACTAGTACTTGCTTTAATGTAATTTGGTATACTGTTCCATGCATCAGCTACTCTATCAGAGAACCAATTAGTACACTTCTCATTCCTATTGAATCTTCTAAAGAGGTTGTCTGATGATTCTCTATCACATCTTGATAACCCTAAACATTCCCAGAGGTAGTTGTCTCTAAATTACATATATACTTGAATATGATCTCCTCTTAGATATCTGAAAGAGACACTGTACAAGTTCAGATATTTTAGTCTTTCATAATAACTTAAATTTTCACATCCATGGATACCCATGGTATATTTCCATTGCACTCTTTCCAATTTACTCATGCTTGTTTTCTTATAGGGTTTCTATATTGTTATTCCAGACTCAAGTTTGGGTCTAATGTAACTAACAAACAATGACTTCATCATTTTTAATTTCCTAGACTTTATAAATCTGTTTATACAACTTATAACTCTATAACTATAATTAACCAATTGGTTGATATGATTAGAAAAACTCATAGCTGAATCTACCCATATACCCAGGTCCTTAAATGAGTCTACATTTTCAATCACCGTGTGCTGCATTAAATAAATATCAGTTTATGGTTCCCAAATCTCATATGCTTAGTTTCTGATGTATTTATCAGCATATTATTCTCCTGTTCCAAATGGTCAATTTAGTCAAATTATTTTGCAGACATGATAGGTTATGTCAGTTATCCCAACCATACCTCTCAACCTGGAAACATCAAAAATCTGGACAAGGCCCATGAAAAATAGGTACAAATCTGTACACTGATTAACATAGAATTTGCATACATAATTATGTAAAACCGCCCACTACAATGGAATTGTGGATACCAACTTTCAAATGCAAACTGAAGAACAGACAACCAAAATATGACACCAGAGTCCCCCTGCAGCCATTCCAATGTCCCATTACCTGGATATTTCACCCCATTTACCATAAACACTAATGCATGCATACTGCTTTACTTCTGCAATGATTTGTATTTTATTTTTACATTTTATAGCACAATGCACAAACATTAATAGACATCTGCTAATTAAACAAAGCAATACTGTCTCACAAATGAAAACAAACTTGGCATTAAAACTTCTCTGCCCTTGAAACTCACATTCATTGAAACAGCATTGAAACCCACACCACATCCAAAGAAAATGCAATACAGCACACTTGTTGGAGCACATTTTAAATCTATTGTTTGAACATTTTTCCAGTAGGCAATGAAACAAAATGCATGAACCAATAATGACAAAACTGCTCAATTTAGAACATTTCCATCATACAAGTCTACTTCTACACCCATACTATATATATATATATATATATATATATATATATATATATATATATATATATATATATATATGAGACAGTAGTGTAAGTGATAGGCATCTTGCACAGCTTCTTGCACTTATTTTCAATTTCAGTTTTTTTTGGGGGGGGGGGGGGGGGCAAAAGGCCAAAAACCATGGACACATTGATTGAATAATTTTGGAAAATTGCTAGAATAAAATGTTCTGTCACCACCATACATTTCACTGCAAAGTCTTAATCTCAGAACCCTGTGTACTACAGTCAGAGCAATGTACCACTATGTCAAATCAGCAGTTTCCAGTAAGATAGGAAGACTGAAACTTAAATGGCTATTATTTAGTGAATTCAGTTATCACATCTCACCATAGCTCTCAAACTCTTAGCCCAAAAAACCTGAACAAAGCCAATAATGTGGTAATATAGAATTCAGTTCTGACTTCTCACCATATCTCTCTCAATGTCCTAGCACAAAAAAATGGACAAAGCCAATAATGGGGGAATACAGCCCCAAAATAAGGACAAATTTCAAATACTTATCAACTTAAAAAAATGCTAGAATAAAAGGTTTTGTGTTACCATTTATTTTCTGAAGAATATGAAGTCTGAAATTCAAATGCCTGTCATTATTTAGGGAATTCAACCCTTCAGTGATTTCTTAATATAATAAAAATCCTGAAAAACACAGATTTTATGAAGAACAGATAAAAAAATATGAGGCATAAATTCACAAGTGGTGGTGGCTATGGACTTTAGGCTCTTTTTACCTTGTACCCAATGTACAGGGTTTGAGCCTGAGTACCTCTAGCCACCAGATGTATTAAGATTGGGGCATTTTCTCTCTCTCATACACACACACACACACACACACACACACACACACACACACACACACACACACACACACACCTGCCACTACCACTTCCATATCTCAGCTCTGAGAGTTTGCAGCGAATATTTTGCATCTAAGCTCTAACTTTTCTGAAACATGAATCATTGTACAACAGAGCTCAGAAATTCAGTTACCATAGATCAAATAAGCAAGATACCATATGGTCAGTCACAAAATATACATTTATAAACCAGCTAAAGGGATTGACAAATCTATAGCCAAAGACATTAGTTTTTATACTATTTTTAATAATCATAACACCAACTCTCTGCTTGGCTCTCAGTAAGAGTAGTAGGCAGTGTAATTTCTTAAGACGGGATAAACAAGTGTCTGGGGTACTCCTTTAGGAGAGTTGGTTGTTTTTTTTTTCATATTTTCATGATGACTCAGCAGAATTTGGTTTTAAACAGAAGTAAATGTCAACTGAAAGAAACATTCATTTTATACACAAACACTTAAATGGCTTAAATACTTAAGAACAATTTTAACAAGTGATCAAAGGAACAGTAAGATGCCTAGCCATATATGTGCCTTAGCAGACACACTGAAAAGTTGTTGCTGTTGCTTAATGCATTGATATGATGAATTCTGTGCAGTAAGTCCATGATGTACAGCCCAAATATTTTTTTCACAGCTTGTCAACACAGTACATGCAGTCTAAATATTTTCTGCATATAATATCTACAAAACTGATTGTATTATTTTACAATTATTCACTTTTTATAAGTTCCTCTGGGTTAGAGACAACAGTTCTTTATTGTAAAAAAAATGTTAACTTCGGGATTGTAGTTAATTTACATGGTTATAACAATAGAATGTAAGCTCCGTATATCGCAACTTTGCAGCATTCAGTTAAAAACGCACTTCTGTTCAATAATGGCCAACCAGCCAGAAAATGCAACAGTTTAATGATTCTGCAACTAGCCATCAATAATAGACACTGTCTATTCAAGCACAACTCGCAACCAGCCAGAAATGCAGCAGTTTAACTGTTCAATAACGGACACTTTCCGGCTTGCACCTCGTCTACCAGCCAGAAACTGTAGCAACCAAAGAAAATGACACACTCACACACACACATTTTAAGTGAAAACAGTACCTTATTTGCAGAGCAGCTTTGCAGCAGTTGTTTGTTTCCCCAAGTAGCACCTCCATTCAGAAAAATAAGTTTGCAGAAAAAGTTAAATAAACTCTCGCTCTGTCTGTGCAGGTTTAAACTCTCTCTCTCTCTATTCCTTTCCCAAACCTCTGTTCCTTGCTGTGCACAGTGCACTCCATTCAGAAAAATAAACTTGCGTGCAGAAAAGTAAAATAAACTCTCTCTCTCTATTGCTCCATTCATGCAGAAACCTGGAATGCTCAATTCCCTCATTCTTTACATCTCTCTATTCAAACAGCCAGAAAGCTCATTTCCAGCAGGCTGATGGAGCTGACGTCATCACGCACATAATAACGTCAGCTGAAAAGCGCGAAATAAAAAAATTAGAAATAAAGCTAGAAAAAAATCGGAAATGAAGGGATGCCACTCGGGAATCATGGCACCCCATTATTTGGACCCCAAAACTCATTTTTTACCAAGTAATTCGGTACAGTTGGGAGGTATGATCCCAACAACAAAGCATTTAAGAAAACAATGACATGTAGATGTGCCTTATTAGTTACAGATTGCCAGCATCACACCTCACATAAATAGTGTAGCCTGGAATCTGAACAAAGGTGGGGCTTTCAAGCTTAGTTTTCAGATGCAAATGTATTTCCCTTAAATAAAAATCAGTGCCACAAAGAAACAAACTAAATATGTTAGTCTAACTCTTTTTTACTTTCTGTCAGTATATGATTTTGCATTTTTTCTAAAATGCAATTTCTGCAAAAGTGCATGTTTCTTCCTGGAGCTAGGGAAAGAAGATTAACAGCAAAGACTTTAATTCCAGCTACAGTATTTACAACTGTGAATGCAACATAAACCACCTCAGCCCAAGTAACACCTATTCATCACAGGTGTTAGATTTCTCACACTTGAACACTGAACCACAGTTGTTGCTTTGAAAAGAACAATTAACTAGGCTAGATTTTCAAGCCTGTTATTCAAGCATTCCTTAAAATGCTGCAACAGAGATGGCCACTGATGAAAATCAAAGGAAACAAAGTAATTACAAATGTGGATTAATGTTGACAGTGAAAAGTAAACAGTCACAGCAATGTTGTCAACTATGACAGAGAAAACTACAGTAGATGATTCCCAAATCATAAGGATTTCTTTCTGTTCCTCTAACATGACATAAGGATGGCGAAGCCATTGACTGTAAAACAAAATAATGCTAGTCGTGACAACCTCCTTCAGATCATTTTGGGGTATAACAAATTAGAAAATAACAGTAACCATTTACTTTGATACAAAGACATTAGCAATGCAGAAAAGTTCAGGATTTGCTGGAAAAAAACATGTTTATTCAGTTTTTGGGTGCATTTCTCATTTAATGGACCTGGCTAAGGAGTTTGATACAATATTGCAGTCAGGTATAGTTGACAAACTCACCAGTCTTGATATAGACTCCTTGTATAACTTGTTGGATTGCAGCTAGCTCTCAGACAAGATCTGGGAAGTCAGAACTGGTGAGACCATTTCCACTAAAAAAAAGTCACCAACATGGCACCTCAGGTCTCTGGTTTGGGACCACTGTCATTTAGTATCTGCCCCTCAGAGGTAAAGGCTAATGTCAAGGGCCGTTGGCAGACCACGTTTGCAGATAACTGCAAATTGGGAGTTGTCATAGATTCCTGCATCTTAAAAGAAGGTCTAACATAGACGAATGACTGATGCCAAAGTCTTGTATTAAAATTTAATGTCAAGCAATGCATCATAGTGCCTTTTGGGAATCCAGGAAAATTACTATATTGATAAGACACCCCTAAGAGCTGACCCAGTAGTCAGGGAACTGAGAACATATGTAGACAGTAATTTGGCCTTTGACTAACATGTGTCCAAGGTAGTAAGAAAATCATACCGTGTTGCCCAGCTTATAAGTAAGGGCATGTAATGTAGGACAAAGGAAGCCACAGTGCCACTTTATCCAGCCCTTGTCAGACCAGTCATTGAGTATAATGCTCCCTTTGCAATGCCCTGATCAGACATATGCAACAGTTGCAACAGTTGGAATACCCACAAAGGTTTCTTACCAGGAGAATGAAGGGTATAAGTACATTTTCTTATATGGATTACCTTAAAGCCTTATTTGTATACTCTGTTGCCTTTGATGCTATTGTCTTGGCCTTAACGTCTTCAGGTCCTACTTCCTAGTAAAAGTTGGGGGGGGGGTTATGTTTGATGGTATTTAGATTTGCTTTATCTTCCGGCTCATTGTAGTTGGCTCTATTTACAATTAATTCCCCATATTTTTGTGTACAGTCTTTGAGGTCACTGACATAGTTGAAGAAAACCTTATGGTTGTCCTTGGCTTTGGAGGCTATTTTTATCCCAAATGTACCTTTGGGAGACTTCATTTGCCCTCTCTCTTTCTTGTTTAGATCTATGAAAGAGTTAGATATCTGACTGTATGTTGTACTTCCTAATTTTTGCCATAATTTTCTTCCTTTTGTTATGCAATCTACTGATGTTGGGGTTCCACCAGTATGAATTGTTTTTTTTATTTTTTTTTTCTGACATCCTTCCTGGTAGGCACAGCCATCTCTATGCATCTGTTAACATGATTCTACAGTACTTCTTTGAATAATTCCACATAGGCAACAGTTTTCTCTGGGTTTTGTGAGCTTGAAATTTTGCCAATCTCTCATTTAATAGAAGGAAGTTCACCTTAGAATAGTTTATACATGTTCCAGGGCCAGCATTGGTCCCATATTTTAATTTTATTTCAGAGGAGACAGCCTTATTGTCTGGCCTTACCAGAGAGCACATTATACTACTGGGGAAGCAGCCTTCTTCCATGTTAGTGGCAACCAGATCCAGTATGTTTGGATGTGTGGACTATCTGACACAGGGTGATTATGCAGATAAAAGTCCAGGAATCTCTACACCTTCAAGTTTGGGGTTGTGTATGGCTCTCTGTTTATAGTAGAGTAGTTAAAGTCAGCCATGAATATGGTACTGGGTTGAATAGTAAGTGTCACCAGTAAGTTTAAGTTTGTGTTATGGGTTTCTTGTGTCATAAAGGGGGACCTATGTCTTACAAGGATACGGTATGGGACTTGGCCTATGGTAATTTTGACATGATGTAGTTCAAGCACATTATCCTGTCTGATCAGCCATGAGGTATATTTTCTTTATCAGTATGACACCTTTATGCAACTGCCAAGGATTTGCCTCTTTAGGAAAACCACAATGTGTGATATATTGCAGTTGATTCTAGTTATATTTGAGGTTTTGTATATATTTTTTTTAAATAAATCAATCACACTACTCCCAAATAACTATCCACATTTCCCACTTGAAATATCACACTCGTCTCAGTGTCCTTTACTCATAACTCACCTAAGTACTGTTTAGATTAAAAATTCAGAGATTTCCCCTAGTGGGAAGTGACATCTGATATGCTTCTGTTATACCTACTGTTCAAGAAAAAGGAATTGCCTTACATTTGTAAGTATAGACAGATGGAGATGTGTGTGTGTGTGTGTGTGTGTGTGTGTGTGTGTGTGTGTGTGTGTGTGTGTGTGTGTGTGTGTGTGTGTGTGTGTGTGTGTGTGTGAGTGTGTGCGTGTGTGTGTGTGTGTGTGTGTGTGTGTGTGTGTGTGTGTGTGTGTGTGTGTGTGTGTGTATGTGTGTGTGAGTGCGTTTATTTATTTCCTTGCTAGAAAACAGACAGCAGTAATTGATGTGTGAATGTCTACCCCGTGTTCCATATAGTATTTTCAGATATCTGAATTTTCTGTTTTCTGTGTGGACTTTTCTTTTTCAGCATGAAGCATCTATGCCACTAACCCACTGCTAATTATACTACTACTACTAGCCAAAACTTATCTTTTTTTCTTGCTCAATACCAGGATAAACTATATATATGTACTGGTTATAAACTGATTGCTCTCAGTTATAATTTGACCTGAGGTTGGTAATGTCTCTGTAGTAGAATGTATTGGTAAATATTCCCTCAATATTGTCCCTTCTTACACTCAGTCACTGTCTTCCTTCAAAGAACAGGTATGTGTCATGTGTTATTACATTTTGATTTGTTCTAAGACTAAGTTCTAAGTCTAAGATTAATGTTCTAAGAACAGTTACAAGACTTTGGTAGTGGGTTACATTTCTGAAAATTTCACTCAGATTGAATAAGCTTTATGTATGCTGAGCATGTTTACCTTTAACACAAATGTATGTAATGTGAGTTGTTGGTGTTCTTTTATAGATGTATATATATATATATATATATATATATATATATATATATATATATATATATATATATGTGTGTGTGTGTATGCACATACACACATATACATAAAACACTGTTTTGATGTACTGGTTCATCCCATGAATGTTTACTCAGTGATGGTTTTACATTGTGCTATCAGTGTAGTGCCGTGTTTGATCTTTTGCTCGATAAAGCTGTATATATCTATATATATATATATATATATATATATATATATATATATATATATATATATATATATATGCTGTATTACTGTGGTTCTCTGTCTGTATACCTACTGCTAAAACCACTTTGAGATCTCTTTTTAAATATAACCAAATAACAAGAAGACCAGTCGGAGTGAATGCTCTACTATGAACAGCAAAATTGAAACTATAAACACTAAACGTTCGTAGAGCAAAACAATGGAAGGGATAAAGTCAAACCAAATAAACACGTAAATCCAAGCAGCAAAAAAAAGTCCAAAGTCCAAAATCTTCAAAAAATAGTAAATGGATAAAACAGGTTTATTCAAACATGACGAGGTGAGCGCTTTCGCTAAAATAGCTTCATCAGACCTTGATACATTGTGGTCAATAAAATAAATAGTTTATATACAAAAAAAGGCGCCAATAAAATGAGCACTCATTAAAGGGATATGAACCCAAAAACAACAATAAGAATGCAGATTGTAAAACAAAGCTAAATAAATAAGTGTATATATATTTAAAACATATGAAGGCACATAAAAAATCATAATTTATGATTCCTAAGTCTTCTAGACTTTAACAGTGGACGTATAGGGACTTTGCCATTCAGTCCAGGGGGCACATCAGCCCTAAATTTAATAATCCAGTTAATCTCACGGACTTCTGTGTGATTCTCAATGTCACCTCTCCTATATGTTCTGGAGATTTGTTCTAGGATCCTGAATCTAAATTCATGGTTTAAACCACAATCTTTGGTGTGTTTAGCAAGTGCATTGAAAAGGTGACCTTTCCTGATGTGATAGGCATGTTCACGAATCCTATCTCTAAGCACCCGGTTCGTTTTGCCTACGTAGTAGGCTGGACATGCTGTGCAAGATGCTAAATACACCACATCCTTTGACATGCAACTGCCTCTGACACGAATGGTGTAAACACCTGTCCCATAGGGATATCTAAAGACAGGGTCACTAAGAACATAGGAACAAAAATTACACTTATGGCAGGGTACCATATAAGGACCATCTGTGGACAAACTAGGAGAGCTTACTCTAGGGTAACATAATAAATGCTTGAGGTTCTTCTTGTTGCGGTATACAAATCTAGGTCTATCTCCAGTGATGTTTTTGACAATGGGATCTACTGACAAAACATGCCAGTGTTTAACAAAGACCTCTTTAATGTTACTAATATCTTTGGTATAATATATAGGAAACGTCACATTGTTGCCTTGTGAGGAAACATCATAAGGCTGTTTGCCAGGTCTATCAGCCGTGTAAAATCCAGAAGCCCCTTCAGAGAAGTATGGCATGGCTCTATTATCTCTAAGGGTGGCAATTACTTCCATCCCTTTGCTAAGATCTAGAGCACTATAGCCACGTTCTTTAAACCTCTCACCCAAATCCTCTAACCCTGTTGTAAAGTTAGAAACACATGGTGTATATCTAGATAGACGCATAGACTGTCCGCGTACTATATTACTATAGACATAACCAGGATGCATACTGGAGCGATGTAACAAGGTATTTCTGTAACTGGATTTACGATACAGCCCTGTATTAACAATCCCTCCTGGTAACTTTTCCACATATACATCTAAAAATGGAACACTGATGTATGACCACTCCATTGTAAAATTAAGGAACGACAGGGAACTGTTGATTTCTCTAAAAAAATCATCCAACTGTGTTGGTGTACCTCTCCAAACCAAGAATAGGTCGTCAACAAAATGCCTATAAAAAGGTACAAATAATTTGTATAACTCATTCTGGAAAAGATGTTGATGTTCCCACTCAGCCATAACTAGGTTGGCGTAGCTATTGGCACAAGACTGGTCTTCTTGTTATTTGGTTATCACTTTAATAATTTTTTCAGTCCATTCGGAGGCATGATCGGAGGGGAACAACTGCAAGTAGAGTTACCATACGTCGTACACAGAACACAGGAAGCTCCTGTGATGTCACGACCGGTCTCCGACCGTTTAGTAGACTGTTTGAGAGCTGAGGGTAATCCATTAGCGATGTTTGGTGCTCCAGAGGACAATTTAAACAACTCTAGCAGTGTGGATTTTGACCGTGAAGGTCTGCGGTCAGCGACGGAGAAACTAGAACAGGATTTGTTTAAACTTAAACGAATGCAGACGCAAAGGCAGCATTTTGAAGTCTGCATTCAGTGTCGGCTTGTACCGAGAGGTCTTAGGGTGCTCAAGATGCCCACTACGGGCACCCTATATCCTGATTTGTTATTTGACTGGCAGCAACTCAACATTGAGGTAAGCCTCAATTACATGAGATTGATGAATGACTATTTCTCTCCGATTGAAGAAGGACTTAGAGAAGAGATTAAGAACTGCCAGTTGAACATTTATGCCAAATATCCTGCTTTTGCTGTGGACAATGTTTTTAATAGTATGTTAGATAATGTATTACAATATGAGCGACGCCTTTTTAACCAAAAAAGAGCGAAACTCCAGAGGGATAGTTCCGATTTTGAAATGGGCCACATTTTCACTTGGCCTAGACATAATGTAAATGTTGCTAATACCAATAATAGAACTAGTCTTGAGCCGCCTGCAAGAAATGTTACTGACACTGTTACAGCTAACGTTGTGAATGTGAACCCTGCTGTATGTTTAGAGAATACTAAATCAGCTGTCTCTGACACTACAGCTGAAAATGACAACATGAATGTAACTCCATTTATTGCATCAAGGGATAATGTTATCACCGACATTGACACAGTAATTACACATTCAGATAGTGAAGAGAGGATACACTCCTCACCCTCCGAACCTGTCGTTCGAAGGAAGACTTTCAGTTTGACTGTGGGTAAGGTTGGTGAACCCTCCAGTAATGGGAACAGGATTGCCACTACATTACCTTTGGGCTCCAACCAGTCCTCTAGTAACAAATCTCCTTTTCCCATAAACATATACACCAGAGAGGAGAGGACCCGCTCCAACAGCAGGGGGCGTCACAAGAGGAAGTTATCTCCGGACAAGTCCACCAACCGGAGTATCAAGAAAATGTGGGAAGGGAAGAAACAGAGTTAGTTTTTAATCTGTCCAGTTATAAATTGAATTGTTATGAGTTACAAGTTCTATCCAAAGGCCTTACTTTCATTCCTAGTATGAATAGTAGGTTTGAGGAAACCTTGAAAGATTTTAAAATGTTCATTAGGAATCTCTCTTTAAAGATTTTCTTTAAAGAGTCAGGTCCTTCAGTATTTAATGGGGCCCTCAAGAAACCGAGTACATTTGTTCCACCAGTACATCCGCTAGTTGCTGCTTACAGCAAACTAGTGGAGGATGACATTTATAATATGGAATGGAGACATACTTTAGATAATAAGTATAGGCACAATTTGAATTTTAAACAACGGGAAGCTTTGAACACCTTGCGTAACAATCACAACATTGTGATCCGCCCTGCGGACAAAGGGGGTGGAATAGTCGTTTTTGATGCGGCTAGGTATCAGACTGATATGACACATATGTTGATGGATGAGAGGTTCTATGAACCCATCCCTGAGCATAGAGTAGACACAATTATTAAGAGAGTACAATCTACACTTTTAACTCTACTAACAAATGGTGTTATAGATAAAGTGCTACATGACTTTCTTCATGTAGCACATCCACTCTTACCGATCATCCAAGGCCTCCCTAAGATCCATAAAGATCCTGTGGCACCCCCTATGAGGCCGATAGTTGCAGGGAGGGGGTGGTCCACTGAACCTCTCTCCATTTTTGTTGAGGCCCAATTAAGACCTTTGGTTGAAGCGAATACCTACATTCTTAGAGATACTAAACAATTCTTACTAGACTTCTATGGATTTGTGAGTTCTTGTACAAACGTAGATGACTTACTTTGGGTGACAATGGATGTACAGTCCCTGTTTACGGTTATTCCTAACAGGGAGGGGCTTGACATGATTGGTACCTATTTAAGGAGATCAGACTTACTTATAGATTTGGACATTGATCTAGTTCTTTTGTTGTTGGGTATTGTTCTGGAATCCAATATTTTTTGTTTCCATGAACAACTTTATTTGCAGCGGGATGGCGTAGCTATGGGCACCTCTTGTGCCAATAGCTACGCCAACCTAGTTATGGCTGAGTGGGAACATCAACATCTTTTCCAGAATGAGTTATACAAATTATTTGTACCTTTTTATAGGCGTTTTGTTGACGACCTATTCTTGGTTTGGAGAGGTACACCAACACAGTTGGATGATTTTTTTAGAGAAATCAACAGTTCCCTGTCGTTCCTTAATTTTACAATGGAGTGGTCATACATCAGTGTTCCATTTTTAGATGTATATGTGGAAAAGTTACCAGGAGGGATTGTTAATACAGGGCTGTATCGTAAATCCAGTTACAGAAATACCTTGTTACATCGCTCCAGTATGCATCCTGGTTATGTCTATAGTAATATAGTACGCGGACAGTCTATGCGTCTATCTAGATATACACCATGTGTTTCTAACTTTACAACAGGGTTAGAGGATTTGGGTGAGAGGTTTAAAGAACGTGGCTATAGTGCTCTAGATCTTAGCAAAGGGATGGAAGTAATTGCCACACTTAGAGATAATAGAGCCATGCCATACTTCTCTGAAGGGGCTTCTGGATTTTACACGGCTGATAGACCTGGCAAACAGCCTTATGATGTTTCCTCACAAGGCAACAATGTGACGTTTCCTATATATTATACCAAAGATATTAATAACATTAAAGAGGTCTGTGTTAAACACTGGCATGTTTTGTCAGTAGATCCCATTGTCAAAAACATCACTGGAGATAGACCTAGATTTGTATACCGCAACAAGAAGAACCTCAAGCATTTATTATGTTACCCTAGAGTAAGCTCTCCTAGTTTGTCCACAGATGGTCCTTATATGGTACCCTGCCATAAGTGTAATTTTTGTTCCTATGTTCTTAGTGACCCTGTCTTTAGATATCCCTATGGGACAGGTGTTTACACCATTCGTGTCAGAGGCAGTTGCATGTCAAAGGATGTGGTGTATTTAGCATCTTGCACAGCATGTCCAGCCTACTACGTAGGCAAAACGAACCGGGTGCTTAGAGATAGGATTCGTGAACATGCCTATCACATCAGGAAAGGTCACCTTTTCAATGCACTTGCTAAACACACCAAAGATTGTGGTTTAAACCATGAATTTAGATTCAGGATCCTAGAACAAATCTCCAGAACATATAGGAGAGGTGACATTGAGAATCACACAGAAGTCCGTGAGATTAACTGGATTATTAAATTTAGGGCTGATGTGCCCCCTGGACTGAATGGCAAAGTCCCTATACGTCCACTGTTAAAGTCTAGAAGACTTAGGAATCATAAATGATGATTTTTTATGTGCCTTCATATGTTTTAAATATATATACACTTATTTATTTAGCTTTGTTTTACAATCTGCATTCTTATTGTTGTTTTTGGGTTCATATCCCTTTAATGAGTGCTCATTTTATTGGCGCCTTTTTTTGTATATAAACTATTTATTTTATTGACCACAATGTATCAAGGTCTGATGAAGCTATTTTAGCGAAAGCGCTCACCTCGTCATGTTTGAATAAACCTGTTTTATCCATTCACTATTTTGAAGATTTTGGACTTTTTGCTGCTTGGATTTACGTGTTTATTTGGTTTGACTTCATCCCTTCCATTTCTTTTTAAATATAGACCAATTAAGTGCACTTCAGCTGAAACCAAAACAAAATTAAGTTCAAGAATGCTTTCCAAAAAAAACAAGAATGCATAATTCTCCAATATAATAAAATAATTCTAGGAGGAAATGTTGCAGCAGAAGCATTGTTGCCTCACAGCAAGAGGTTCTCCCATTCGATTCTCGGCTGGAGTGCGGGGAGTGCCTTCTGTGTGGAGTCTACATGTCCTCCCTGTGGTTGGGTGGGCATGCAAAAGACATGCGTAAATGGGCATGCCTTCATTGAAGGTTGAACATCGAGCTGGCACCTCGGCGTTCATCAAAATCTACTGCCAATCATTAGCGGACCGGAGTTCCGCTGTGGCGAACCCTAACTGGGAAAAGCCGAAAGACAACATTCTAGGAGGAAATATACTCCCTAATCCTGGCTCCAGCTATCACAATGAACACAAAGATAATTCTCTTCCACACACTTTTCTGACCGAACAATATGCAATCCCCAATCCTGATGATTTAATTTTTGTTGCAATAAATGTTAAAAGCATAAGAAATAAAACTGCTGAATTACCCAACATAGCTAAAATATGGCTCTGTTCTTGCTCATAACCAGAATAAACTATGTCTCTAAATGTGAACAAGTACCTTTTCATTCCTTATACCACCTTACTCTCTCTTCTTCACTTACTTCCTTATTTTTACCAAATTCCCTTCCCTGATTTTCTCTCTAAATAAGCCATAAGCCTGTTTTCCCTCACTTCAAATCACAATTCCTGTTTATATTAGACGAAATTACCTTTAATTTCTGTACAAACTATCTAAACTTTCACTAAATATTAAATGTCTGTCATTACCTTGTATTGATTCTTAACCGATGTTGTTGCATTATGTCTAATTTGGTATAATTACAAAAACTGTAGATATTTTTGTTCTATTTCTGAAGGTTGTAAAATTATTGTTCTTAAAATGTTTTGCAATAGTTTGGATCTTTTCTCACTAGGCCTCCACTTAAAATGGGCTTCTACCCAGTTAGAGTTTCCCAGTAATCAAATGTCAATAAACAAACAAATAAAGAAATAAATAAATAAATAATATGCAACAAAGATTCTAACACCGAAACACAGCCATTAGTAGACATGGCACCTTAGAAATGTTATGAAAACTATAATAAATTAAGACCAATTATAAACATATATTATATTGTGAGCGCTTTTGCGAATAATTTTGCTTCATCAGACAATAACACATAATCATTCTCTATTTTAAATAATCAATTAAAATTTAAACCAACCAAAGCTACAATATAATTAAATGGTTACGAGGCAAAAGGGAAACATTGTGTATCCCTTCAACCATAAATATTTATGCTTTAACCTACTTTGTTTAAGAAAAAAAATTTCTTGACAAATAATCATTTAGCCCCTTTCCTATATATGATCTAAGTCTTAAAATCCATTTTAGTTCACGTTCAGGTCAAAGGCATGCACACACAAGGATATGACTGCTCAAGTTAGAAAGATACCACACAAACAGGAGATCCCCAACCAGTATATCACCAGGTTGCTGGACTGTTCACACAGCTGTTTGTCATTACTGCACTGGCTATAGCCGCACCTCACAAATGGCCTTGTTGGGCAAAAATTTACATAGCTGCACTCATAATTTTGGTCTGTGCATCATACAACTAGTATTCCTCTGGTAAAACACTGTGATGATCTGAGGATGTCTGGTACTAGGTAATGACACAATACATTGCAGTTCAGACTACAGATATGTCAGAAAATATTTGGTAAACAAAACAAGTACCCTGAGGAAAGTCCTGTGTACAAATGAGAGGTATGGCTGTAGCACACAAAACCCTGGAATGGAGTGCACCTATCTCTGGAATGGAGTTCCACCCAAACTATAGAAGGTCACACTGGGTATGGTCCTTCACTTAAAGAATCACAGAACATGTTGGAACCTACATCAGAATATATGACTGTATTGTGTATATACATCCATGCATACACACAGCTATGTACACCTCAACTGTCCCACATGCACACATCAGACAGGATTACCCTAAGCTAGCTGTAGGTGGCCCATATGTGATATATCTGCATCTATTGCATGAGATACACACACACATATATATGGGCAACAGATAGCAACATATGTCAAGCGTAAACACACATAGATGTGGGGAAGTGAGAGACAGACAGTGATACAGAGAGAGAGAGACACAGGGGGAGACAGACAGAGTGAGTCACACACACGGTTACCCTGAATGGCGTACAGTGATGTTCTGCTGTGGGCAGTGGCATACCAGTTGTAAACAGTCGCATGTGCCAGCATAAAAGGTGAGCCCCATTGTGTAACAGTACTGAGGTTGAGTTTATAATATCACATCACCTGCGTGTGTGTGTGTGTGTGTGTGTGTGTGTGTGTGTGTGTGTGTGTGTGTGTGTGTGTCTCCATAGGTCCAAGTATTAGGAGACTATTCCAACTCAGTACACTTCACATTGCCCTACTGCACAATATCTGCTGCTTTCATTCACCTTAGAAGTACCACTGGACACTGCACACCTCTATACACTCTGTAGTGCTTGCAATAACTGTGTAACACTATAGTAGAAATAACTAGATAGGCAGTGGTTCTAATCTCAGTACTGACAACTGTGTGTGTGTGACAGCTGTATATGTGAGAGTGAAGGGGTGTGCGTTTGTCTGTAGATGAAACAGTTCTTGGCCATTCCCACCCACAACACTTGCCAGTGCCCCCCTTTATCAGTCCTGCTATCATTCCCTCTACTAGCACCTTTGGCCAGCTATCAGCTCAGTATGCTCTGTAGCATATGTGATAACTACATAACACAATAGTACAAATCACTAGTTTGACAAGGGTTCTAATCTGCAATCTGGCAAATGAGTGTGTGTGTAAGTTGGTAAGAAGAAGTATTTTGATAAGTCTCCCACCCACTGACCTACTTTATCACTCCTGCTGTCATTCCCCTTATCAGCACATTTGGCTATTTGTCAGCTCAGTATGCTCTGTAGCATGTGTGATAACTGCATAACACAATAGTACAAATCACTAGTTTGACAGGGGTTCTAATCTGAGATCTGGCAAATGAGAGTGTGTGTATGTTGGTAAGAAGAAGTATTTTGAGAAATCTCCCATCCACTGCCCTACTTTATCACTCCTGCTGATGTCATTCCCCTTATCAGCATCTTTGGCCAGTTATCAGCTCTCTAAGCTTGGTAGCTTGTGTGATAATTGCGTAACACAATAGTACAAATCAAAAGCAAGACAAAGGTTCTAATCTCAGATCTGGCAAATGAGTGTGTGTGTGTATGTTGGTAAGAAGAAGTGTTTTAATAAGTTTCCCACCCACTGTCCTACTTTATCAGTCCTGCGGATGTCATTCCCCTTATCAGCACCTGTGGCCAGTTGTCGGTCCAGTAAGTTCTGTAACACATGCAATAATTGCATAACACTATAGTACAAATAACTCGATAGGCAGGAGTTCTACTCACAGATCTGGTAAAGGTGTGTGTGGGTGTCTAAATGTGTGAGAAAGTGTGTATGTTTGTGGGAAGAAGTATTTTGATAAGTTTCCCACCAACTGGCATACTTTATCAGTGCTGCTAATGTCATTCCCCTTATCAGCACCTGTAGCCAGTTATCAGTCCAGTAAGCCCTGCAACATGTGTGATAATTGTGTATTACTATAATATAAATAACTAGATAGGCAGGGGTTCTAGTCTCAGATCTGGCAAATCTGATGTGTGTGTGTAACTATGTATGTTTGTACAATGAAGTATTTTAATAAATTACCCACCCACTGGCCTATTGTATCAGTCATGCCAATGTCACTTCCCTTATAGGTTCATAGGTGTGTACCAGGCTAATGGCTCTGGAGCTACTAAAAGCCTAGCCCATAGAAAAGCCCTTCCATTGTGCCATGCAATGTAAGTTACCAGTGACCCCATCAAGTAGAGCCACTGGAGTGATGCCTGGGGTGAACTTTCTATTACCCATCTACTCATCAAGATCTCTTTAGAACAGAGTCATCTAGGTGCTTTGCTTGACATGTATAGGAGGTCTATTCCAGGGCAAGTGCAGTCTCTGGGTGAGGAACCTGTCCCTCCAGCATGTTGTGTTGATTGTGGCAATGAAGTCGATGTCCCTGCAGTGTGTGGTGCAGAGAGGTTGGGATGTCTTTAGATGTAGCATTTGTAAAAGACCTGGGTGAGACATGGTTTTCAAGTTAAGCAGAGAGAGCCTCTAAGTAGGTGATATGAGACAGAGAATAGCTGGAGTCTTTTGAGTTTGTCTGTGTAGGACATGTGTTTAATGCCTAGGATCCTCATTGTGAGGTACTTCTGTGGACTTTCCAGCTGTTGCAGGTATCTAGTGAGGTACATGCCAAATGGGCCATTATACTTGATGATTGGTGTAATGAGGGAAGAGTACATAGAGACAATGACCCCCTTCTTCCTGGATGTACAACCCTTGGAATGAGATGTGCCAAGTTGAAGGGTTTCCTGACATCAGTGGCAATGTGGTGGTTAAAGGAGAGATTGCTGTCAACCTGTGTCCCCGATCTCTTATAATGCCTACAGTGCTCAGTGGGCTCCCATCTATGTGGTACTTAGTGGAAACTGAGATTTTACCAAAGGGGCTGATGATGCATTTTGTCGTGTTAAGCTTTAAGCCATGGTTTCCACAGCAGTCAGTGGTCTCAGTGAGGCCTTTCTGTAGGATGTCTGCATCACTTGTGGAGTTAATGATGGCTCCCAGCTTGCAGTTGTCTGTAAACTTGGTCAACCAGAGTTCCTTTGTGTTGGCCTGGACTCCTGAGAAGTACATGCTGAACAGGAGAGTACCTAAGGCTGATCCCTGTAAAAGATGCAGTTACACAGCCAAACTGGAGGCAGAGCTCTCTCAACCCAAGACTGGCACAGTCAGTCAGGAGGAAAAGGTAACCACCCACACCGCAAATCCAGTCTCACACAGACCTATTGCATCTGCAAACCCAACACATAAACACACAAAAACAAACTCGGAGGCTCTAAATAAAAATCTGCCTAAACAGCAAAGACCTCCTAAGCAGATATCCAAGCAACAGCCACCCCTCAACAATACGCACGAATCACATATCTCACAAAATCAGTGTGCCTCACAGTCACAGCCCTTAAGGCCAAACGACACACCAAATACATTTGTTATAGGGGACTCTATTGTCCAGCACACTGACGTCCCGCTCACCAGACTGAACAAGGAGAATGTCACTGTAAGCTGCCTGTCGGATGCCAGGATCCGCCACATAACGCAAGTACTCAGGTCACTCCAAAGCAAGTACAAGTATGACTCCGTCATTGTCCATGCTGGTGTGAATGACCTGAGACGTACCTCCCTGGACTACATGAAAAGAGACATAGAGGAGCTCTCTGACCATGTAGCCCAGGCTGGTATGACCCTGACCTTGAGTCGCATCTTGCCCTCACCAAGAATGATGCCATAGTATAAAGACAAAATGATCAGTTTCAACAATTGGCTAAACTATTGGTGTCATTCAAAGGGGATCCAGTGTCTGTCAGCCTGGGATGACATGCTCGACAAGCCACATTGCTTTGCTAGGGACGGCTTGCACCTGTCACCCTTAGGCTTTTGTATACTGGCCAAGGCTCTTGCCACCACCATAGTGCCTTTTTTAGGCAAGGTTCAAAGGACAAACCCACCTCCATAGACAACCCAAGGATAAAAAAACTAAAGGTAATGCTACTCAATGCCAGAAGTCAAAACCTCAAGATGCACTCACTCGAGGCTCTCCTCTGTATGGAGAAAATCTATGTCTGTGCAGTAACAGAAACCTGGTTCAAGGCTCCTGAGAGCACCCCAGCACTACCAGGTTATAACTCATACCATGCGTTTCGGCCCCAAAACTCGAACCGAAGCACAAAAGGAGGGGCAGTATCTATATTCATCAAAGATACCTACAGCTCCAGGTTAGTGGCACTGCACGAAGCATCAGAAACCATCCATGTGCAATTAACAGTGGGAAAAACTGCTTTTCAGTTTGTAGCCTGCTACAGAACACCCTCCCTATTACAGGAACCCCACTTGGCATTCCTGAGAACACTAGAGAATATGAAGGTCTCTCCAAACACTATGTTATTGGGTGACTTCAACTACCCAAGCATTGACTGGGAAAACTACTCAAGCCCAAACACCCTCGCCCAATGGTTCCTTGAATTTATAAACTCTAACGCAATGGAACAACTGGTCACCACTCCCACAAGAGGGAACAACATATTGGACCTGGTCATCACCAACATGGGTAAACCCCTCATTGGTAAGATCAGACCATAAACAAATTTCCCTGGACATCCATATCCCATCCCCACCCCCAGCCAAGGAAATCACTGTAAAGAATTTCTCAAAAGCCAACTTTGCACTTCTCAAGACTGAGGTGGAATCCTTCAAAGCCCCTGGGCCAGAGGATAATACAGCCCAATCCGCAGAATCCTTTACAAATGCATTCTATGAGCACATGCAGGAATGCATGGATCGTGCTATCCCAAATAAAACCAAGAATCACTCCTCCAAAAACAGGAGACCGGTCTGGTGGACCCCGGCCATAAATAAGCTATACAACAGAAGGAGGAAGCTACTACATGACAGAGCAAAATCCCAAAAAGGGAAGGCATCTCTGATCAGTATTAGCAAGAAACTTCGATCCCTCATAAAATCATCAAAGGCCAGCTTTGAAAGAAGAATTGCCCTAGACACTAAAGATAATCACAAGGCCTTCTTTAGTTATGCCAGGAACATGGGCGGAAACTCCCAGATATGCTGTGAATTGTTGCATAATGGTACAAAATATACCAAACCTACAGACATAGCCAACATCCTGGCAGACAGATTCAGCGCAAACTCCCCCCCCCCTTCCCCCCAAAGGAGCAAATGCTTATCCCAACTGAATGTAACCTCCCTGACATCATAGATGCACAGGTGAAAGCTGCCCTCTCCAAAGCAAAAAACACAGCATCTATGGGACCGGACGGTGTCCCAGTCTGTGTCTTACATGAGCTACTGAACTCTCACATTAAGTCACTGTTCAAACTTAGCCTTACTACAGGATATGTACCCAAAGAATGGTGTACAGCTACAGTAGTCCCATTCCACAAAGGTGGTGCCACAACGGACCCCGGAAACTATCGCCCCATAAGCCTGACTAGTCTGGTCTGTAAAGCTATAGAGCATATTATCATGGAACTCATAAACAAAGACATTGGGAGCCTCCAGACACTGGACCCCAACCAATTCGGCTTTGTTAAGGGCAGATCTTGCCTCTTAAATGTAGTTGATTTCTTTGAAACAGTTACCAAAGCCATAGATGAGGGCAAGGTAGTCCACACAGCCTACCTGTACCTCGCAAAAGCCTTCAACACAATACCCCACTCAGGCATCATAAATAAGCTTACCAGCTTAAATATCAACCCCTATATCACAAGATGGGTTGCAAACTGGCTCAGAGATAGAACCCACATGGTCAGAATCACAGGTGCCATGTCCGAATCCAAACCAGTTACAAGTGGCATCCCATAGGGCTCACTTCTGGGACCTCTCTTGTTCGGTATATACTTCTCTGAGGTTCAGGCTAACACGGGGGGATTATGGCTGACAAAGTTCGCAGATGACTGCAAACTGGGGGCCATGATCGAATCTCCAGCTGACACAAGCATCCTCCAAAAGGGTCTCACAGAGATGGATGCTTGGTGCCAGAGTCACGGCCTCAAGCTAAATGCTAAAAAGTGCATAGTCATCCCCTTTGGGAAAAACAAGGTGCCCACAAATTACCACATAGGTGGTAATCCATTAAGTACGAAAGAAGTAATTTGAGATTTGGAGACCAACATAGATAGCAATCTCTCCTTTGATAATCACTTTGCCAAAGTGGTTTGAAAGACCATCTATATAGCCCACCTTATCATGAAAGGGTTCGCATCTAGATCAAGAGAGGTCATTGTGCCCCTCTACTCATCACTCATCAGGCCCATAATTGAATACAATGCCCCTTTTGGGATGTACCTTACCCAACACCTGCAGCAACTGGAGAGACCCCAAAAGTACCTCACCAAGAGGATCATGGGCTACAAACAGATGTCCTATGCAGCTCGACTAAAGAAACTCCAGCTCTACTCAGTTGCTTACCGCCTACTCAGAGGCGATCTATGCCTGACGTACAAAGCCATGTCAAACCCAGAATTAATGGATATGCTCCACCTCAAAAAATCCAAGTCCCTTAGAGCTACATGCTCCAGGGACTTAAACCTCAGTACAAAAATAAATAGGACACGCTGGAGGGACAGATTCATTTCCCAGAGGCTCCCCTCACTCTGAAATAGAATCCCAATTCATGTTAGACATAGCCCCTCGCTGACCCTCTTCAAGCGAAATCTGGACGCGTGGATGGGAAATCGCAAATTCACCCCTGGGATCTCTTCTGTGTCCCTGCTAGACAGAGGTACAGTAAACTAATCTTAAAAGGGTACCTTCTGTGACCTACTTTACAGAGGCACAGTAGGCTAATCTAATAGGGAGGCGGAAGCCAAATACACTCTGGCTAGGCTTGTAAATGCCCTAGGGCAGATAGCCTAGTATCTACCTATGAACGTATGAACCTATGAACCTGTGGGACTCCACTCATGGCAGTCTGGCAGTCTGAATTGGAGTTTGCTACTTTCACACTGTGTGTTCTATCTGTGATCCAATTTGCAACCCCCCTAGTGATATAAGGGTTGATGCCTAGTTTGGTGGATTCATCCATAATTCCTGACTGAGGAATGGTATCAGGAGCCTTGGCCCGATTGATGTAGGCTGTATGCAGTGTCTTACTGTCATACACAGCCCTGGTGACTGACTCAAAGAAGTCAACCAAGTTGAGCAGGAATGATCTCCCTTTCACAAAGCAAACTGTGTGGGCACCAGAATTAGGATATTACCTATATGTTTGTCATTCAGGTCCCTGAAGATGTGCTCCATAGCTGTACATATCAGACTCATCAGGCTACTGGACTGATAATTCCCAGGGTCAGTAATTGCTACACCTTTATGGAGAGGGATGACTGCAGCAGTGAGCCATTTGGGAGGGACAAAGCCTGAGGTGAGGCTGTGACAGAACAGTGCACACAGACGTGGTGCCAGATATCTTTGTATTTCATGTAGAACGCAGCCAGGGATAATTTGGGGTCCCATGGAAGCTGTATTCTTGCCTGTGGACAATGCAGGTGTAACCTGGGTGGCAGTAATCCTGGGTGCTTGGCATTCTTCTGGCATTCTGATTGTTCCCCTAGGGGGGAGGGAGGGTTAAAGCTGGCACTGAATGTGTTGGCAAGAATGTTGGCAATATCTGTTGGTTCAGTATAGGAGGTAGCATTATGCAGTAACTCAGAGCACTTCTGGGTATTGGCGTGGTGGTTCTTGATATTATTAACAAAGGATTTGTGATTGTTGTCAGTGTATACTGCAATTATACCATCATAGGTGGCTTTAGATGATTTCATGAGGGATCTCAAGTTGTTGAGCCTAATAAGGGAGTTTTACCACTCTTGGGATTCCACCTCTTTCTGTAACAGTTCCGTCCTTCTCTTGTATAAGTTATTAATGGCAGGGCACCACTGGATTGGCCTCCAGTGTTTGGAGGAGAGTGTTATGGTTCTGTTGGGTACGGCTAGTTCCATGCATTGATGTACATGTTTGTACAGTGCATTTGTGCATGATTTGGCAGTCATGCAGGTATTTTCCATTAGCATGGGTGCTGTGAAATTAACCACCTCTGTTCTTATGAGTCCAAAGTCAGCTTTGGAGAAGTTTTTCAAGGTGGTTACCTTTGCAGGGTGTGTGGGTGAGATGTGTATTTGCATGGTGATTACTCTATGTTGGATCTGACCAGGTAGCGATTGACTACTGTTGTCAAGCAATGGTCCCATGTGTTAGTAATCAACACAGGTCAAGGATGTTGCTTCTTTTACTGGGTGTCAGAATGAGCCTGTCAAGGGCATTGGAATTGATGAATTCCAGGATGCATTGGGCCAGTGTATTGGTGTTTGAGTATCTTACCCAGTTGATGGAGGTGTTGTTGAACTCTTCTATTATGAGAGTGTTGAGTTGGACCTTGACAGTTTCCAGTGTATGGAGAAATGTGGATTGAGAGTCTAGGGACAGGGATGTGGACCTATAGCAGGTTATGACCTGGATTGCACTATTACCCAATGTCAGTTGTACCTGAAGTATCTCAGATGCATTATGCTGGGATACTACTCTGGATGTGTGCATATCCATTACTAATATGGAAACACCACCACCTTTATAACTGTGGTCTATGTTTAGGGGCTGACAGGTGTGGAATGAATTATAAGATGGTAGTGTAGAGGTGCTGTCTGCTGCTGTAAAGCAGATCTCCGTTACAGCACAACTGTCAATGTTCTCCATTTTGTGGAGTATTTTGAGTGGCTGTATCTCGAGATGTAGATGTCTAGTGTTGAGCAGCATGACCCTCAGATTGCATAAATGTATAGCTGTTACGGTGGTAATTTGATTTGGAACACCACCTAAAAATACACTATAGGGGTGGCAAGACACTTAGCCAGTACCTGGAAACCCAGGGGTGACAGACGCAGGCCATCTCTGGCAAGCCATCACAGTCTGTTAATCATGTCATCCCAAGCATCAGATACTGGATCCCATGAGACTAACACCAGACACTTAAGCCAATTGTTGAAGTCAATCATTTGTTGTTTGTACTGCAGTATAATTCTGGGTGACAGTAGTATACTGCTCAAGGCTACTGACATACCTGCCTGGCCCACATAATCTGAGATCTCCACCATGTCTCTTTTCACATAGTCCATGGAGGTGCATCTCAGGTCATTCGCACACACATGGACAATGACAGAGTGATGCTTGTAGTTGCTGTGGAGTGACCTGACTGGATGTGTTATGTTTTGGATTCTGGCACCTGATAGACAGCTATTACCTCCTCCATGTTACCTAGTGAGTGGGACATCTGTGTGCATCATTACTGATTCACCTATGATTACTGTATCAGGAAGGTGGTTGGCCTTTGGGCCTTGGTGACACACTGTGTAGGTGAGATATGCATCCTGTAGTTTGTGCTGTATTATGGTGGTTGTGTGGGTGTCTGTCTTGGTGGTCTAAGCTGCTTGGGTAAATGTCTATTAAGTGCCTCTGTGAAGGTGGGTGTGTGGTTATTGTTTGTATGTCAGAGCTGTAATAGTGGGTGTTCTGGAGGGGTATGTGTTCTATGTGGTGTGTTACAGGTGTTGACACTTCTTCTTTTGACCAGCTAGTCCAATCTTCGCTGGAGAGTGCATATCTTCCAATTCGGTGATATAGGGGTATCTCTCACAAGTCTGAGTGTTGGGATTTTAGAGGAGAGGGTTGTCTGTGTACATGAGGCAGATGCAACAGTGCCTCAGAATGCCCAAGTGCACCAGGTTAATGGGCAAAAGCACAGAGAACTGCACGTTAATCATGCCAGGAGGGGTGGTAATAACTACTAAGTACTGGAGTTAATTCCATGAGGAATGACTACTGCTGATGGCTCTCAGGTGTGCTAGAATAATTGATAAAAAAACTGCTGAAGTGCAACGCTATTAATCTATTTGAAGTGCAGGACAGAAAGAACTAGCAAGCTCTAAGGGAAAAATTGAAGGCAGTCTTTCTGGCACCTGTAAGTTTACCTCAGCTGTGCAGTTATCAGCACCTTTGACCAATTGTCAGCCCAGTAACCTCTGTAGCATGTGCAATAACTGTGTAACACTATAGTACAAATAACTAGATAGGTAGGAGTTCTAATCTCAATACTGACAGGTTTGTGTGAGAATCATATACTATGTGTGTAATACCTAGGCCTGCTGATGTCATTCACCTTAGAAATACCTTGGGACTGGGTGAAATTATGTAAACTCCATGGCATGCCTGCTGTGTAAAACTTTAGTAGAAATAACTAGATAGATAGGGGTTCTAATCTCACTATTGGCAAGTGTTTTTTTTTTTTCAAAAAACTTTTTATTGAATTTTAAAACATTGAAATAAAAATACAACAACAACAAAAATAAAATACATATTGAGAAAAAAAATGAAAAGTTAGGAGATATTTATGATAACACAATTTTGTATGATAAATGTTTATATCTCAATGCAGTCTGAAAACATACAATAACTATCTACAGCATATACTAATGTTAACCAAAGAATAATTCAAAGTAGGTATAGATCTAAAATAAAGCAAGTATGTAGATATAAAGGAGACTGAGGTCTAAGAATCCCAAAAGGAGAATAGCCAACTATACACTATTAATAATATGTAGCACCTTTTCTATAGTTTTGTTGATTTGTGCCAACTTCTTAGGACTTTTCACTATCGTTTTCTGCGCACTGATATAAGTACAGGCTAGCATTTTAAAATTATTCCAATTCAGTTTAGTACGATCTAGCCAATTTTGGGTGATATAGAGTTTTATAAGTGAACATATGTATATTAGTACTTGTGAATCCAATTTGGAGAGGTAGATATTTGGTATGTGTAATAATGCAGTCTCCCAGGATAGGGTGGATTTATGATAACCCATTTTCTGTAGACGGTCTTTTAAGGAAGTCCAAAGTTTATGTGAGTGATAGCAAGACCAAAAAATATGTAGAAGATCTGCATTAGGGTGTGAACAACAAGAACATGAGGCCGATTTATTAGCGTCAAATTTGTTAAGTTTAGAAGGAGTGATATATGCATTATTATTAATCATTAGTTTGGTGTAAAAGAGTTTTTTGAAAGGCGAGTATTCTAGTGTATTTTTAGTAGCTGAGAGTTTCTGATTTATAGATATATGAGAGTTGTGTTTGTTCCAATAATTAGAAAAGAGACAAATTGTATTATGTATTATCTGATTTATAAGATTATAAGATTTAGATAACATTTTCTCTGGAAGCGTAAGGACTTGTATAACCACTTTATAATTAGTGATATCTGTGCTGTCTACTTTGATGTATAGAAACTTAGCATTGACAATATCTCTCATCTGACGTAGGATGGTTAAATAATTAGCATTCACCTTAAGAATTTTGCGTATATTAGTGAGAGTTTCATTTTTGTATTGCAACAGATCCCAAACAGTGAGATCTTTGATCAGGGGAAAGTTTGAAAGATTAAAAGAGATATTATCTAAGTTAATATTAGGATTTAGATGAAGAGGTTGCATTAATTGAAATGTGTTTTCTAAATTGACAAGTTTTAACAGTTCTTGAAAAGCAAAAATTTTTTGTTTTAAAGAATTAGGAATTTTTAACTTATTCATGACATCTAAAGAAAGAAAAGGAAGAGCTAATGGATTAATATTTTTAGTTAAGATGTGTTGATACCATAATTTTGTCCAAATAGGGTAATGATTATACTTCTCAGTATTTATATTCAAAATAGATAATAGTTTATTGGCCGAGATAATCAAGTAGTAAAGATGAAAATTCGGAAGACCAAGTCCCCCCTTATTTTTAGGAGAGATTAACTTAATGTAAGAAATTCTCACTGATTTGGGAAACCATAAAAAACTAGCCAGGACTTTATTAATTTTTGAAAAAAAAGATTTTGGAATCAACTGATCCACAGCATTAAATTGAAATAGCAGTCTGGGGAGAATATTCATTTTTATTATTGCTGCTTTTGATAGAAGTGATAAATTAAGTAGTTTCCATCTATTTAAATCAAGTATAATAGACGACCATATTTTAGCTAGATTATTTTGAAATGTGGAGAGACCATTATGATTTATAAGAATCCCCAAATATTTAAAATTCTGAACTATCTGAAAAGCAGAATCTGGAAACAAGTATGATTTGTGAGCAAGAGGGTTTATAGGGAGAATATGTGTTTTTTGAGTATTAATCTGATATCCTGAGACCTCAGAGAATCTTTCAATAGAACCAAGTAATTTTGATAGGTCTGAGCAAGGTGTTTGAAAGTATATTACAAGATCATCTGCAAAAGCTGACAAACAAACTTTAGTATTAAGAATTCTAGGAATCTTATGGAAGGTATTTTGTGTTATATATAATAATAAAGGCTCTACATATAGATTGAATAAAAAAGGAGATAACGGACATCCTTGCTTTGTGCCATTAATGATCTTTATCCTTTTGGATACTTTCTTATTAATATAAAGAAAGGTATAGGAATTATTGTATAAAATTTTAATAAAGTCTATATAAGAAGATGGTATATTAAAGCAAGACATAATGTGAAAAAGAAAATCCCAATTGACCCTATCAAAGGCCTTAGCGGCGTCAAGGATCAGAGCATACATTGGGTTTGAGTCTTTTTTAGTAAAGTGTATAAGAGAATCAATTGTCAAGGTATTATCCCATGAATGTCTATGTGACATAAAGCCCGCCTGCTCCGAAGAGATCAAGAATGGTAAGACATTTTTTAGTCTAAAAGTCAGTAAAGAAGCTAAGATTTTAATATCAATGTTAATCAGAGAAATAGGTCTATAATTATTAGGATCAGTATTTTCTTTGTCCCTTTTCAGAATTAGAATGGTTTTTGAGGTGTTCCAATACAGGTCGGTTATACCATAAATCATTATGTAATTAAAGATTTCAAAAAGAAGGGGTGAAAGCTCAGATGAGTAAGTTTTAAAAAATTCAGGTGTGAAGCCATCTGGTCCTGGCGATTTACTAGTTTTAAGTCTGCTAATGGCTTCCGATATTTCTTTAATAGTCAACGGGGCAGAGAGTGTATTCTTTTGTTGATCATTTAACCTAGGAAATTTTATAGAGGACGCAAAGTTCACTATATGTTGTTTGCTCTTAGAATTGTTTTCCTTTGAATATATCTCTGAGAACAATGATGTAAAGAGCTGCATAATTTCCAAATCAGTATTATAAAACTTGTTGTTATGTTTTATTGACGGAATTCTAGGGAGGGACTGGTTACCTTTAATTATTCTGGCTAGCACTTTAGAAGGAACCTGTGCCCATTCAGAGTATGTAGCTAAGAGCCTTTGCTCTGATATGGTAAGGTTATGTTGATGTAAAAGCAATAATTCTTTTTGGGAACTTAATAATAAATCATATGTAGAGGAATTAGGACACATTCTGTATTGATTTTCCAAAGTCTGAATTTTTGTTTTTAATTGTAATTCTTTATTTCTATATTGTTTTTTAAGATATGATGCTTTGTTAATTAATATACCTCTAAGGGTTGCCTTACATGCAGCCCATTGTATATCTAAAGGAATATCTGATTTGACTAAATTAAAATATGTTTCTTTCAATGTTTCAGTTATTAATTTATGTGTATTTTCATTTGAAAGTAAATTATTATTCAGTGTCCAACTATTGTATAGAGATGTACCTAATGTATTTGAAGCCAAACTAATTCCAAGAGATATTCTAGAGTGGTCAGAAAAAAATCTGGGTTCGTGAGAGTAGCTAATTTTCCTATGAGTAAGGAAGTTGGAAATAAGAAAAAAATCTAATCTTGACCAAGATTTATAACATTTTGAGTAGTATGTGAAAAAGTCTTTACTGTCATACTGTGTTACGAGAGAAATAGGGTCTGTGAGGTTGAGGTCCATTATTATTTCTTCCAGAGCAATGGATGCTTGAAAATTAGGCAAGTGTTTCTGTGAGAATCATATATGGTGTGTGTTATATCATTTTGAGTTGTGTACCAACCTGGAAACTTCCCATCACCCTACTTTACCAGACCTGACGATGTCATTCACCTAAGAAGTAACTTGGGACTAGGGGAGATTATGTAAGCTCCGTGGTGCATCTGATAACTGTAGCACTATTGTAGAAATAACTAGACAGGTAGGGATTCTAATTTCAGTAATGGCAACTGTCTGTGTGTGTTTGTGTAAGAGTCATATACTGTATGTGTCATACCATTTTTACTACGCCTGCTGATGTCATTTACCTTAGAAGTACCTTGGGACCTGGTGAAATTATGTAAACTCAGTGGCATGTATGATAACTGTATAATACTATAGTATAAATAACTAGATAGGTAGGGGATCTAATCTCACTATTGGCAAGTGTTTGTGTGAGAATCATATACGGTGTGTGTTATACCATTTTGAGTTGTGTACCACCCTGTAAACTTCCCATCACCCTACTTTACCAGGTCTGCTGATGTTATTCACCTTAGAATAACTTGGGACAGGGGGAGATTATGTAAACTTTGTGGTGCATCTGATAACTATGTAACACTACAGCAGAGATAACTAGCTAGGTAGGGGTTCTAACCTCACTAATGGCAACTGTTTATGTGTGTTTGTGTAAGAGTCATATACTGTGTGTGTTATACCATCTTGAGTTGTGTATTACCCTGTAAACTTCCCATCACCCTACTTTACAAGGCCTGCTGATGTCATTCACCTTAGAAGTACCTTGGGAGTGGGGTGGGTGAAATCATGTAAGCTCTGTGGCATGTCTAACTGTGTAACACTGCAGTAGAAATAACTAGACAGGTAGGGGTTTTAATCTCAATACTGACAACTGTGTGTGTGTGTGTGTGTGTGTGTGTGTGTGTGTGTGTGTGTGTGTGTGTGTGTGTGTGAGTGTGTGTGTGTGTGTGTGTGTGTGTGTGTGTGTGTGTGTGTGTGTGTGTGTGTGTGTGTGTGTGTGTGTGTGTGTGTGTGTGTGTGTGTGTGTGTGTGTTTGTGTGTCTTTGGGTCACAACCGTATTCTGTTTGGCTGATGCCATTTTGATTTGAATACCATCCACACCTGTTTACCACATCCCAATGGCATTACTTTATGCAGAATGGTAACGGCATCTGTCTCACATGCAGCATGTTAAACCATTGTGTGAGCCATACCAGTTATCTGTACAGATGTCTATGAAATATCCAGATTTGCAACCTATATGTGGTTTGTGTCCCTTAACAATGCTCATGTTTGTGATATTGTTGCCAAATCAGCCACAGTGAGTGTAGTGACACACATGCCAGCATCAGACATCATACCTGACTGAAACATCATGCTGATACAACATCTGCTAGACTATCACTTGTCCAGGCTTGTAGGAGAAATACATCACTCCACATCCTATTTCTGGTGGGTTATCTCACCATCCATGAAGGCATTCAGAACATTACATGCTGTAAGAGGTTTGTGTTATGTCCCATGCATATAATCAATGTGGGGCATGTCATGTGTATGTAGTAGTACAGTACATCAAGGTGGAAATGTAGGTTTACTAATCTGTCTATTACCAACTGTGTTTATGTTACTGTGTGTGCATCGCCTGTGTCAGTCCTTTCTGTGTGTATGCAAAGGATCTCCCATTTTGATTCCCTGTTCAACCTGGTAAACTCAGGAATACATAGCACAAACATGTCATACACAGTATCATGCATGCCCTCTCAACTGCATCAGGGTTGAGTGTATGGGAAAGAAATGGCAGGGCCAACAGGTGTTGACAGGTGAATATCTTGCAGTTAATATAATGGCTACACTTGTGAGGGACTTGCTGACAGTACTGCAGTAACCTGTTCTGTATGTATGAGCCTGTGGTACTACACAACACTGAGCTGACATGTCTGAAGGCTACCTGTCTGTGACAAGGAATATGTATGCAAGGTCACACTCTCTGACAACAGTGTCCCTCACACACTGTTGCATGCTTACACACCTGGTACATGCACATATAAAGCTGTACCTTGCCTGTGACACGGTTGGTGTATTCCCATTCTGCCATACTCCCTCTTGGGAATGTCTGCAGGGTCATAGCCTGCAGACACACAGACATCTGGAATACAAAATACAGCATGTCAGACTACATTCAGTCAGTGGTACTAACAGCAATAATGCATCATAGCTAATAAGGTACATACACCTGCTTGTGTACCCATACCAAATGCAAGCAGCTAGCACCTTACATAGTATTACATAGCTACACTGTACTATATTCACCGTGTGCATCAGACCCATATTAGCATTTCCCTGCATTGATTGTATGGATGACAGGGATATGGCATAGGTATCTTCATATGCACAGGGTGTGTTGTGGGTTTGCCAAAAGCCTAGGCTAGGCCATACGGTTGACATCATGTGTGTGTGTTTGAAGGGGTATCCAATAGATGAGCTGTGCAGAGGTGCTGTGTGCATCTGGAGGTGATCTGCCTGGGGTACAGATGTGTGTGTGTGTGTGTGTGTGTGTGTGTGTGTGTGTGTGTGTGTGTGTGTGTGTGTATGCACACAGTCACGCCATGTGGCTGCCCTACACAGGGATATGTTGGACAGCTGTGGACTGTACATGGCAGGGTGTCCAGTTCACTGTCTCCAGCCACGGACACGGGAACTGGTCCTGCCAGGGGTATCAGTGGCACCACCAGACCCAAGGCCAGATGCAGTACTGCTTCCTGATGGTGACTTCTGTCTGCTGGATCCATGTCCTTGATGGGCCTGAACAGGACCATGTGCCCATGACCTGCTCTGATGAAATGTAGACAGCAACTTCCCTATGGCAGTGCTGGTGTCAATGCCACTATGGGAGTGTGAAGGTGCATGGCCCTGTAGACTCTCAGCTGTTGTTGGTGCTGACCCATGTCCATGTGGCTGATGCCCATCTCCCACCACATGCTGTAGCACAGACATGCCATGGTCAAGGATTGCCAAGGCCTCACCCCACTGTCTATTCATGACCTAAGTATTCTGACATGTGGCCTCAACAAGGTCATGTCTGTCACCACGTTCATCAGGAAGAGTTGCATCCACTACCCTGAGTATTTGTCTGGTGTGGCATTCACTACTTGCCTGTGCATCCATGACAGCCAAAAACATGTGTCTGGTGACTCCTGCTGTGGCACTTGTGACAGTGAATTTATGAGCAGCAGTCCTCCTGTGAGCACCTCTGTCCATCCACCTGTGTAGGACCTCACCTGCCCTCTGGCTATGGCCAGTGTCTACACTCACATCTGCCATAGTCACCACACTAGCCTGTTCAATGCCACACCTGCC